>NC_028451.1:29255634-29282167 GCF_000263155.2 Setaria italica | reverse complement strand
TAGTATCGCACCAGTCAGTTCCAAATACCTGCATCATGAGGTCAGAGAAACTCCCGCGTTACGGTCATTTCGCCATTAAAATCGGGCACCGGTCATGGCGCAGATCGGACGGGGTCTGGGGGGGCCAGGCGCGCGTTTGTGAGGCGGGACAGGCGGGTGCAGGGCGTGGCAGGGGAGGAGGGCTGGCGCTAGGTAGGTAAGAGAAGGCAGCAAGCGTATGCGGCCAGGAAGGAAGAGGAAGGAAGAAGAAGAAAGGGAAAAGGAGAAGGAAGAAAAAGAGAAAAAGGAATAGGGGAAAAAGAGAAAAAGAAAGGGAGAGTTGGCGGTGATTGCGGAAAACGGTCGGAGCACGTGCGGCGGTTTGTCGACCGGCACGCACCGAAATTTGCGAAGAGGATAAAATGATGGTTGTCGGCTTTGGGTGCCGGGATGACGAAATCGCCGGGAAAACGGGATTTTTGGGAGCTCGATAAAAGATTTTAAAAATAAATTTTAGCGGGTGATTTAAGTTGGTGATTTTTATGGATGTTACACCTTTGGGTCCACCCCTGCATAGCACTAAAGCCCGCCCATAAGCAATAAACAAATATTTTCTCTCTTCTCCTCACTCCACACGAGCATCTCCACCACCACCGTGAGTTCAGGAAGGGTTGCAACCACAAGCTCCGTCGCCCATGAGCTCAGAGAGAAGGCCCAAGCCACCAGCGCCGCCCCCTCCACACCTCTCCCCTTTCCCTCGCTGCTAAGCTCAACACCGCCGGCGCCCAAGACAGGAAGCGGTGGCAGCCATGGAGGCCACCTAGCCAAATCACGCACCCTTGAATTTCTCTTCCCTCTCACCGTGTGGAGGAAGCGAGATGGGAGGTGCTTGACGATTGATTTGAGGGGTGGATGGCCAATTCGGGCGGATTGAAGGACGGGAGGAGGCGGCACAAGGGAGGGATGGGCGGCTGCGCAAGGCAGTGGCGGTACGGAGAAAGAAAGAACGGGGACGGGAGAGCAAGCACGGAGAGAAAAGAGGGGGACGGTTGGTTGGATGTGCTAATGGGTTCCACTCTTAAAGCCCACAGGTGGTTTAATGTTGTGAGATAGAATAGGGACAGCTGATATGGACCCACGTATAAGATCACTTGGTCTTTATACAGGCCTGTTCGCTTCAGCTTATAAGCTGGTTGAAAAGCTGAAACGGCTGATTTGTTGTGAGAGGAAAACACTGTTTGGTGACTGATAAGCCGACCGAATAAGCTGAAGTGAACAGGCCTACATTGCTAATGATCAGATTTCAGAGAGTGTCAGACACCGATGCCCCACGAGCCACGATAGGGGAGGCGAGCGCGCTGGGAGCCTGGTACAGGACGACAGGCCATGGCGATGCGGCGGAGCGGCCTGGTCAAACATTCCATTCCACTGAGATCTCGGTTTAGGGGATCTGAAATTCTGAATCGCAGACCATGACAGCGCAGGAAAAAAAAGTGGGAAACGGAGCCAAATTTGCGGTACTCCTAGTTCGGAAAGGTTGTGGTTACGCGGCAGCGAAACGGGGCGATGGATCGCCCGATACAAAAGATCCTCGGTACCCCTACCAACGAAATAGGATCCGATACGCGGAAAATGGCGGCGACACTCTCACATGATTCGACCGCCCGGCCTGCTACCCTTCCTGATCCGTCACTGACACACCGTCCCGCGTGACAGGCCCTGGAAGGACAGAACTCTTTCCCGTTTCGTTGGCCGTTGCAGCCCAAACCAGCCAGACCAACCAAACCACCAACCCAAGGACGTCCCCACCCCGCAGCGGAATCAAACCCAGCCTCGGGCTCGTCAGCAGCTGGGTTTCCCTTGCGCCCCCGGGGTCTCGTCTCGCTCCCGCCCCGCCTGCGCGCGTTCCACGTGCTCACCCGTGGCGGCGAGCGCGCCCCCTCGCCCCCGCCGCGGCGCGGCGCGCGCAGCCCAACGCCACGCCGCTGGGAAGATAAATAAGGACCCCCCCGCCACCCCGCAATCCAATCCAATCCGGGCTCCCGAATCAATCAATCGCGATCGAATCCCGTCCCGCTCTCTCGATCTCTGCTCGGATTCTGCTCCGCCCGGCGTCAATCAATCCGTCGATTCCCCGACGGCCCCCTACCGATCGGCCGTCCAGTCGCCGCCGTGTCCCGCCATGACAACGGTGGGGCTCCGGATGGGGCCGGTGGGAGGATGGCGGATGGGCGCGGTGGATGAGGAGGGCGAGGAGAGGCGAGGGGGGATGGGGGAGGAGAAGGAGGAGGGGAAGGACGGCAAGGACGAGGACTGGGGTGTCGAGCAGGAGAGGAAGAGCAGCAGGGGCAAACGGAAGAGGACGGCGCCGCGGGGGCGCCGCCCGGGCGTGGGGCCGGGTCCCAAGCGCCGGCGTGCCGCTGCGGCGACCGAGCGCCGGCCGTCCGGGCAGGGCGCGCCGCCGCGGGGCACCGGAGAGCCTTCGCCGGAGGAGGGTGTCAATGCTGCTGCTGCGGCTGCGGCGCCGGAGGAAGATGGGGAGTACGTGGCGCCGAGCACCAGTGGCACAGGCGGCGCCGGGAGGAAGCAGGCCGGCGGGAGGGTCAGGAGGTCGTGCCACCGGTGCAAGAGGGCGACGCAGAGCCCCAAGGACATGATCAGGTGCGAGATGTGCGAACAGAGGATCTACTGCGTCCCCTGCGTCAGGAAGAGGTAATGCTGCTGCTCCCCATCGATACCACGCATCGTTCTGTCCTCCTACTCCTTTTGGGAATCGTCAGGGAACCTTGTGATTCTGCAGGTACCCAACGATGTCAGACGCCGAGGTAAGGGAGCGGTGCCCCTCCTGCCGCGGAGTCTGCAACTGTACGAGCTGCAAGGATAAACAAGTTGGGCCCGAGGTGATCATCCTGTGCCTTTTGAGCTCGCCACCCTTGTACATGCACACACCAGCAATTCCGCATGATTTGAAGCAATTAAATTTCTGAATTTCTTCTGGCTTCTTGTTTGTAGAGCATTTTTCTTTTCTTTTTTGACATGTCGTGGGGGTGTGTTCCGTTTGATTACATTTTGATAATGAGCTCTTTGTTACTGGTACTAGGCAGAGTTATTTGTAGAATTTGACTTACATGATTTATGTGAATTCATAAGCGAGTAGTTGCTTCAAAAATCTCAAATTTCCAGTCATAAACACTTAATTTCTCGTGGTTCCATGTTTAGAGAGCATTGTTCTTTGTTGTGCTATATACTGCTATGTTTTGGATTATGTTCCATTCTGTTACATGGTGATAATCCTTTTTCACTGATAGTGGGCAAAATTGTTTGTAGAGTTTGGCTTACATAATTTATTTGAAGTCATAAGTGAGTCGTTGATAAAAGAAATCTCAAATTCCCAAATCATGACAGTTTGCTGATTTCTGAGAATGTTTACTTTCTCCTATATTAGAGCTTGGTTTTGAAGAAATGCAATAGCATTGGATCAACTACAAGGAAGAAAAGGCCCATTTCTGCATGTGTGGAGTCGCACAGGATTCCTAGTGCAGCACGGCAGACTAAAGGAATTGACCACTCCATTGTGAGGACAAATATGATGAATAATGCATCTGCCATGTTGGATGAGGTGGATACGTCAGATGTGAGCACTGATGCTCCTGAAACAAAACGTAAATATGCCAGCTACCTGTTGCACTATCTGTTGCCATGTTTGACACAACTCAGCAAGGATCAGATGGAAGAAAAAGAAGTGGAGGCCAGAATTCAAGGTAAAATAGATTCCTATGGAATAACTTACTAGCTTCATGTGGCTTTCAACTGTTTTTTTAATGTCACCCCCTCATTTCCCCCAAACAGGATTGGAATTGTCAGAATTGATTGTCGAGCAAGCTGAAATCCGGAGGGATGAGAGGGTGTTCTGGTACTGGATGCTGACAATTGTTGAGTAATGTTTCATTTTTGCTTGTGATTTTTGGTCCTATATGTCTAAAATCTGTTTCTGTGAACCAGTGACAATTGCAGAACATCAATATTTGATCTACATAGAAGCTGCCCAGACTGCATGTACGATTTATGCATCGTCTGTTGTAAGGAGCTTCGTGAATGCCATCTTGAGGGTTCTTGCCAGGAGGCACCGGTAGATTATCCTGAAAGAGGACCTGACTATATGCATGGTGGTGATCTTGGTCCATCGCCAAATTCCAACTTAATCAAAGAAACAGGTTTGCCTAGTCACCAATCTGAGTCTATCAAGCAGGAAGCTGATCCTGATGGAACCATTCATTGCCCTCCATCTGAACTTGGTGGGCGCGGCAACGACTATATGCATGGTGGTGATCCTGACCCATTGTCCGATTCCAATTTAATCAATAACAAGAAAACAGGTTTGTCTAGTCAACAATCTGAGTCTATCAAGTGGGAAGCTGATCCTGATGGAACCATTCATGGCCCTTCATCTGAACTTGGTGGGTGTGTGCATGGTGGTGATCCTGATCCACCACCTGATTCCAAGTTAATCAATAACGAAGAAACAGGTTTGCCTAGTCACCAATCTGAGTCTGTCAAGTGGGAAGCTGATCCTGACGGAACCATTCATTGCCCTCCATCTGAACTTGGTGGGTGTGGCAACCATGTTCTTGAGTTGAGACAATTTTTTGAAAAAGATAGGTTAAGTAAGCTTGAAATGGCGGCTTTGCAAATGAGCAAGCAGTTACAACCTGATATCATCAGTACAGATACATGTGAATGCTCATGTTCAGCTAATCATGAAAGTTCAAGGAAAGCTGCCACCAGAGAAAAGTCAGCAGATAACTGCATATACTGTCCAATATCAGATGGCGGGAAGCCAGATGATCTCAAGCACTTCCAGAAACATTGGGTGAAAGGAGAACCTGTAATTGTGCAAGGGGTACTCAAGAAAATGTCTCATTTTAGCTGGGAGCCACCAGCTATGTGGTCTGAAATACATGGCACCAATTCTAGTTCTGAGATGAAAAAAGTGAAAGCCACTGACTGTCTATCTTGCTGTGAGGTTAGTGCAATACATTCCTCCAACTGCAAATCAATGCTACATAAATTATTCTGTTATAATGTTGTAACCTGTGGTTTATACGAAACTAACTAGCATTTACACAGCTGTTACTTCGTTTTGTTTTGCCATGGCATATATCGAGATATCCATATCTGTTTACCAAACAAAACTATAGGTGTTTGTATGATCACCTGACTAGGTCAACTAGGTATAAATATCCAATCATGTTTGTATTCTACTTAGAACTTTTCTATCTGAAATCTGATAATGAAGGCTAAAATTGCTGGTGCTAAGGAGTGGGTTTGTGTTGTGGGTGAGTTGGATAGAGTTTTATCCTTCAAATGGATTTTGACTTAGTGGACCAAAAGACTCCAACCAGTGGATTACTTTTATATATATATCTATATATATGCAGGTCGAGATATGCACCAAGGACTTTTTCGAAGGGTATTATGAAGGTCGGATGTATCGCAATCTTTGGCCTGAAATGCTTAAATTAAAGGACTGGCCAACTTCAAACCACTTTGAAAATATTTTGCCTTCCCATGGAAGGAAATACATCAATTCCTTGCCATTTCAACCATACACAAATTTGAAATCTGGCTTGCTAAATATCTCTGCATTGCTTCCTGGTGACATCTTAAAGCTTGACATGGGCCCAAAATCATATATAGCTTATGGCTGTGCACAGGAACTCAGCAGAGGAGATTCTGTTACAAAGCTTCATTGTGACTTGTCTGATGCGGTAAGTAAATAATTACACTATTGGATTGAGAACGATTTACACCAATTCATTGGACATAGTTATATCATACTGGACTGTGTTCATCAAGTCCTTGAATGGTTTTTTTCTCTGTTTAAGCGAGGTGTCTGCATGAAGAGAGAGCTTCATCCTTACCTACATGATAGAACTTTTCCCCCCTTTTAATGTTGGCTTGCATCGATGGATTTTTTAAGCCAATTAATACCCCAATAGAGAATGCTTAGTATCTCGCTTTAAACTTGTTTCCATTAATTCTTGTTATTTCTTATGTCAGGTCAATGTTTTGATGCATACTTTTAAGGTTGAGCCCTCTGAAGAACAGAAACGGGAGATAAGAAACTTGAAAATAAGGCATACAGAACAGGATAAAAAGGAGAAGGTAGCAACAGATGGAAATGATACAAGCATGGAGCATGCAGATACATCCCCAATTTACTGTGCAGATGATGGGGGAGGTGCATTATGGGATATTTTCAGGAGGGAGGATGTTGGAAAACTAAAAGAATACCTCACGAAACATTCCAAAGAATTTCGCCATATGTACTGTTCTCCAGTTGAAAAGGTTAGTTTCAGTGTGATCTCCAAATGAGCTTGTGCAGACAAATAGTTGTTTATCACTTTGTGACAGTTGCTTTTAATGCAGACTTTTAACCCTGTGCATGATGAAACATTTTATCTAACAAACAAACACAAGAGGAAGCTCAAAGAGGAGTATGGTGAGTTGCATTATCTATTTATATATTTTTACAAAAATCCTTCAGTGCGAATAGTTACAGTGCTCAGTGCTAAAAGTTTTGATATGCTGTTGTAGGAATCGAACCATGGACGTTTGTACAAAGACTTGGAGAGGCGGTTTTTATACCTGCCGGGTGTCCTCATCAAGTACGGAATCTCAAGGTAAATTTGCCAATGCGCTCTTCCAATACCCAGTTTCAAATGCTATAGATGAGGACTACTCAAGTTTGACATGTTCTGCATCTGAATGTGTAATACTTTTACCTATGCAGTCTTGCACCAAGATTGCTCTGGACTTTGTATCTCCAGAGAACATTCAGCAATGTCTTAGCTTAACTGAGGATTTCCGCAGGCTTCCAAAGAACCACAGGGCGAAAGAAGATAAACTAGAGGTATGAATTTTTCAATGCCACGCGGGTCTTGATTCTTGGACCTTTTTTCTTTAAAAAAAAGTCCTGATGAACTTTTAGTAAGCTCGATAGCTGTGACGATAGACCATAGGACATACACGTTAATAAGGCCCTGTTTATTCCCTTGCCCGATTATATAATCCAGCTTATTGGTGCCAGATTATTACTGGTCCTAGATTATATAATCTCTGTAGGGTTGTTTGTTTGCCCAGATTATTGGAGGTGTAGATGGTTGGTCTAGAAATAAACTGAAATAAGCTTCTCTTGAGCAGCAAGATTATGGTAATCTAGGGGTGTAATTATAATCTGCACAATATTCTGAGTTGTTTGTTGCCCACAACAGATTATATAATCTAGAGGGCAAACAAACAGCCCTAAGTTCCCATCTCAAGCCTTAAATTCTGAATGAACACAAAAACCCAAGTGCTCGTTGTAGCATAACATCCACACTATACATTTACACGGTTTCCAAAATGTGTATTTTAACACTACTGTATTCCGTTTCACTATGTTTGTCCACAGCAAGCTCCAAGAAAAAAAGTATTGTAGTTAAAAAACAAAATATGTAATTCTGTATAAAATTAACACCTATATCTTTATTACGTAAATAATATGATACCACCACTTTCTTTATTATAGACAGTGGAAATACTGTAATGACTACGCTCTTTTCAATGGAAAACGTTATAAGATGTACTCCCTCCATCCTAAACTAAGGTGGTGTTTAGATCAATAGTCCATGAGCTAAACTTTAGCCCCTAAACTTTAGTCCTGCTGGGCTGTTTGGATCCATAGCCTAACTTTAGACTTTCATCAAACAATGACTAATTTACCCCTCATCTAACAGCAGCATATGATTTGCCCCTCATTCAACCGATTAAAAGTAATGAAAAGTACAGAACAGATCAACGAATTGCAGACACAAATAGGGATTAAACAGATGACAAATTCCACAGTTTTCTTGGCCAACTGGAGGCAGTCCCAAATGCAAAGGCAGCTATAGCTAGAGATCCCACAGGAACAATGACTGATTTGCCATTAATGGGGGGCAAGTATAGTGGACGGTATACACTGCCAAGCTCGACGACCAGGAGGCCGTCGCGCTGTGCCGCGGCCGCGCGGTGCTGCTCACCGCGGCCGTGCGTGGACCGCTACGCGCTCGCCGAGGCGCACGCCTGCAGCCGGAGCCGCCGGGGCTCGCGCTGCCCTTCGACCCTCCGGCGCAGGCTCCGCGCGGCCAGCCCTCGCACCTCCAGTTCGGCGCGCTGTCCGGATCCGAGCCGGCGTCGCCGGCCGACTAGCCTCCCCGCGGCGTCCCCGAGCAGCTGCCGAAGAAGTCCCTGGTGCTGGAGACGGAGGAGATCGGGCGAGCGGGGCGGCGGCGGCGTTGCGGGTGCGTGACGCGCCAGGGGCAGGGTGCGGGAATGGATAGGGTGCGCGGGGGGTATCGTGCGTCCAGCACTCGCCCCAACACGTTTTAGACCTCCTCGCGAGCAAAAGATTTTAGTCCAGATTTTAGCTGTGTGCTCCATTTAGTCCACCTGGTTGAATCCCAAAGCTAAAAAAATGAGCTAAAAGTGCAGAATTAAAGTTTTACCATAGGAAATAGACCCTAAGTGTTCTTTTAGCCTTCAAATTTTGTCCTACAAAGAGTGGTGTGTTTTAAACCTAGTGAGGCTCTCTGATTACATCAACACTCACACTAATAAAAAAATATATGGAGAAGTGCATTGAGCCAATCGAATGATCGATTGATATTATTTCTCTGATTTCAATGCACATGCATTTATTTATGATTAAAAAAATCAAATAAACAACACGGATTTCAATCACAACTAATACGAATAATTAAAGGCAACAACGGACACTTATTTTAAAGCTGTTGACAAACATAGTGAAGCGGAGATAGTATATTTTTTCCTCCAGGGCACAGTGTAATGAAATGAGGGCCTTGTTTAGTTACCTCAAAAACCCAACTTTGACACTATGCAAAAAGAAGATTCTACATCACACCAAACTTGTGGTACATGCATGGAATACTAAATGTAGACGAAATCAAAAACTAATTGCACAGTTTTGTTGTACTTTGCGAGATGAATCTTTTGAGCCTAATTAGTCAATATTTGGACAATAATTCACAAATACAAACGAAACGCTACAGTATTCTACAGTGCTGGCATAGCGATTTTGGTTGTCCAAAATCGAGCAACTAAACAGGGCCGAGGTCTCAGGACTTAGAGCGTATTGCTGTGGCTTCGGTGATGTCGCCACTCACCGTGCTCTTGAAGCTTCCATGGGTTCCCATGCCCTCTCCCTCTTCCTCTCTATGCCTGACTAAATCAGTCATCGAAATAACGAACTATAACTCCACAGGGCCTTGCCTAGTTGAGGGAAGCTGTTGCGGGCCTCTCCACCTCTGCGGTGGCACCTCATGGTTCTTGTGGTCATGGGTACTGTGGGCCTGTTTGGTTAGGATTGCTTATAAAAAAGTTGCTTATTTATAAGTCTAGGTGTTTGGTTTGGGTTGCTTATTTGCAATAAATGAGAGTGGTATTGACACATTTACCCCTGGTCCACCCCATTTACCTCTACCCCTACTAATTACCAGCTCCTTCCTTGGCTGGCGTCAGAAGAGGGCAGCGGGCGCGGGCGGAGGGCGCGGGCGGAGGGCGCGGGCGGCGACGGGGTGCGAGCGGCGGCGGGCGGCGCGGAGGCGGGCGCGAGGGCGCGGGCGGTTGGCGGCGGGCGGAGGGCGCAGGCGGCGGAGGGCGCGGGCGGAGGGCGGCCCGGGCGGAGGGCGCGGGCGGTTGGCGGCGGGCGGGAGCGGCGGGCCGCGGCGGGCGCGAGCGGCGGCGGCGGGCGGCGCGCGGCCGGCGCGGAGGCGGGCGCAGCGGCGGCGGGCGCAGCGCGCGGCGCGGAGGCGGCCGACGGCCGGCGCAGCGGCGGCGGCGGGCGGAACCGGCGGTCTAAGTGGTGACGGGATAGAGGAGAGAGAAAGGGGAGAGAGGAGAGAGAATGAGGGTAGGAGGTGTAAAAGTGCCCATAAGCAACTATAAGCAACTCCAAAGTTGCTTATTTGCTTATGCATAAGCAACTTATAAGCAAGTCTATAAGCAAGGGTGTTTGGGTCATAAGCAACTTATTTGCTTATTTATAAGTTGCTTATAAATAAGCAATGCTAACCAAACATGCCCTATATGTGCTCCCTCGGTCCCTCCACTATGCAAAAAAGGGTTCGTGTAAGAAGCTGCATTCGAGCATCGACATATGCTTCCATGTTTCAAACAAGAAAGTCAACATCTGCATTAAGTGAATCACATACTCCCTCCATACTCGCAAAGGAAGTCGTTTTGGACAGCAACACGATCTCCAAAGTATTACTTTGACTCCTTGTTTTTATAAAAAATATTTATCAAAAAGTGATATATGTATATTTTTATGAAAGTATTTTTCAAGACAAATCTATTTATATGGCTTTCACATTTCCAAACTCAATAACTTAAGTTATTCATGATTTATATTCCCAATGTTTGACCCAAGCTTTGTCCAAAACGACTTTCTTTGCGAGTACGGAGGGAGTATGTTTTTAAAACTAGCCAACCATCTAAAATTTATTTAGAGCAAGTTAACAAAAGCCTATTTGTCATCTATCAAAAACGGGTATAGTTAGGTCAGCTTTTGAGCTTTTTGAAAAACTGTTGCTGGCTTTTAGGTTCTAAAAAGTTAATATTAGTTTTTATAAGATGTGTTTAGCTTCCTGGACTCAAAAAGCTACGAAAAGTTGAGAAAACTGAATTTTTCAGCTTTCCATATAAATTCAACTTTTCTGAGTTCAGAAGCTACATGAGAAGTTCGCTGTTTGTTTGAGCTTCTGAACTTTCACGCTGAGAAACTGTTAGGAAGCTCAAACAAACTGGACCTTAAACCAGTAGAGGATGATGGGCAGTCTAGGGGCTACCAAGTCCTTTGCTTGACGTCTATGCACTTCCCTTCCAACTTTACAAATAAGATGAAACGAGTGACTAGATTGTACTATTTCTAATATAAAATGTCCTAAATTTCGTGGCTCAACCCACCATTGAATCTACCCACAATAACTTCATCATTCTTCTCTAAACCACATTGGGGCATACCTACTTGCAACTCCTATGATATTCTTTTGCAGTTTTGAACTTTTGATACCCTATCTCAATTGTTGCAGCTTGTGTGTAAAAAATTACGTATATGATACGAAGGAACAAATCTAGCCTGTGTTACATGTTTCGACACTTAGGACACATCCTAAGTGCTGGGGAATAGGTCACAGACATGAAAAATGTCAGGTTGAGAAGGAAAGCAGCGTCTAGAGACGTTTCAACGTCGAAGGGCTCCCAAAAAGACAAGGGGCCAGAAGACCCCAAGATAGGCGGAGCCGTCGACAACAGATGCACATGCCAAGATAGGCGGAGCCACCGGAGGCAAACACCAGAGGGCTTATAAGGGACATACCTCCGGATGTGGCTTTCGAAAGAAGCACCAAAGTTTGACCTCCACTTGGCGGGATATGTGGGACATCTCAGCGTATGGGGTGCGAAAGAGCTGTGTTACCGACAGACGTCATCGCACACTATCAAGAGAAGGCAAAACCCTAGCTGGATGGTGCACAAACAAGAATGCCATGGATATGCTAGGGATCTACCCTCACCATACCAAGCATAATTGACCTTTTGTCATCCTCAGAGGATGGAAGGCAAAATGCCATGTGACTCAGCTAAGTCCGTTGGTCGGTGCTAGTGCTATCCGTAAGGGTGGCAAAAAGTTAAATGCTTCACTGTACTGTACTACCTGCATCAGGGTACAATTGTAATTGAGAGGACCCTTCGCCCTTCCTTAGGTCCGTAAATGTGAAGCCCAAGGGCTATGTAAAGCATTCAATTCTCAAGCGATACATAGCCATTGGGTTTGTCCTAAGTCAAACTTATCACTAAGCTTGTAAAAAAAAATACAATATCTACCATACCAAATAAATTCACTAATAAAATATATTCTATGATGGATTCAATGAAACCAATTTAGTATCATAGATGTTATTATATTTTTTTTTAAAAAAAAGTTGGTCTAAAGTGAATACTCTCTTCCAAATTATTGTAGGTCGTTTTAGTTTTCTAGATATATAAGTTTTGCTATGTATCTATTATCCAGATATAGCGTGTATCTAGATGCATAATAAAATACATAAACCTGAAAAAGCTAAAACGATCTACAATTTAAAATAGGGGAGTACTGATTTGAGATGGAGTGAGTACCTCTCGTTCCGGTGAGCGAACGTCCGGTTGAACTCCTACTTCATGTTGTTTATCCTCGCATTACTAGAAATCCGAGCATTGGTCCTAGCCTTTAGTACCGGTTGGTTTTTGACCCGATACTAATGTGAGCATTAGTATCGGGTCTAACGGCTAGTTTCCCAGAAGTCCCTCGTGACCTCCTTTAGTACCGGTTGGGAGCTCCGACCGGTAATAAAGATCACCCATTAGTACTGGGTGGAGTCTCCACCCGGTACTAATGTGCCTGAGGGCCGTACCGGGTGGAAGCTCCACCTGGTACTAACCCTCAGTCCCAGCACCCACCCCTGTGCGCCTCCTTATCTGCTCCCCCCTCCCTCCCTCCCTCCCTCCTCTCCTACCGGTTCTCCCTCTCTCTATCCCCCTGTGGTCTTCTCTCCCCCTTCCTCCTCTCCTAGCGGCCCTCCCTCTCCCCCTCCATCCTCCCTCTCTCCCTCCCATGCCCCTTTGTTGCCCCTCCCCTTCCCCCTTCGCTCGCCCCTCACTACTAGCGGAGAGCAGCGGGGGGCGAGGTGCAGCGGCAGCGATGGCGGGCGGGCTGCAGGCTGCAGCTGCGACAGCGGGTGCGGATGGTAGACGTGGGCTCGGCCTTGGCGGCGTGGCGGCTCCAGTGGCGTGGCCTTGACTTCCTCTCCCCTTGTATGCCTCTCTCTCTCCGTGGTGGGGGTGCGGCCGGTCGGATCCGGCGGGGCCGCGGATGTCCGCGGCCGGCGGGGCAGCGGCAGCCAGATCCGACGAGGTGCGACCGTTGGGTCACGAGGGAGGGGCAGCCGGCGGGGCGGCGGCAGCTAGATCCGGCGAGGTGCGGCCGGTGGGTCGCGGGGGAGGGGCAGCCGACGCCGACGAGCACGGTGGCGGGGCAAGCGGGTGCGGCCAGCGAGATGCAACTCACGCCCCACGACGGCGGGGTGCGGCTCGGGCTCGGGCAGGGTGCGGCTCGGGCTCGGATGGTCAGGCCAGCGAAGTGAGCTGGTGGAATTTTTTATTTTTTAATACCCCATTAGTACCGGTTATTTGACCGGATCCTCATTTGGTACCGAAGTAGTAATACCGGTTGGACAACCAGTATTAAAGAAGGGATAGTAACTAGTATTGAAGGTGCTATCTCAGCAGTGTCGCCGCTGCCGACGGTGTCGTGATTATTGTTTTTGCGCCGAATCGTTCAATCTCACGTCGGCTCAACATACGTGCAAGAGGGGTGTTGACAGCTCTAAGTACTCAAAAGCTTTGGTGTCTTTTTGAGCCGCCTTCAATGGCCAAGGCCATTGCGACCTAAACATCCTATGAAGGTCCTCTGTGTGCGACCTTGACGCTTCGGAATCATCCTCATCATCTTTGATGATCCATAAATGGTCGGTCACTCGGTCGTATTCGTGCAATCGTGCTCGTCGACGCTTCGGAGTCATCCTCATCATCTGTGATCCATAAATGGTCGGTCACTCGGTCGTATTCGTGCAGTCTGCTCGTCGATTTTGTAGAGCAGCGGCCGTAACCTGACTCTCCGTTCGTAGGTGCTCACGTCCTTAAGGATTGTGCAGCTGTGATTGGCCGACGACGTGTAGACTTGTAAAAACACTTTCACCAGCGGAGTGGGCTGTATGCCTTTGTTATGGTGGCTGCAGCGTGGGTGACGTATTTGCTCTGTCTCTCCTAGTCTATTCTCCGCCACGTATGCTTTGCATAGCATCGTGTAGATGGGACATGTGTTTGCCTTTGTTCATGTCAGTCGTGTCACCTGTCACGTATGAAAACTGTTGCGCTGGTAGATAGTACAGTACAGTGGATCGAGAAGGATTCGAGGACATTACCCATCTTTTTTACCTTCAGAGTTTGTACTTTACCTGCAAAGTATTGCATGAAAAACTGTGAGCAGTCACAGACAATTTTGTTTTTACCTCTTCATGGCTGCAGGTGAAGAAGATGATCGTCTACGCCGTTGAGCGTGCTTTGCAGATTCTGGAGGAGCCTTGCCCATCCCCGGAGCGCAAGCCCGAGGCCGACTGACATTGTCTTTTTCCTCGCCTGGCCAAAGGGTTTCTGCGAGACAGCAAGGAAATGATGAATCGTGCGCATAGTCTGGAGGAGATACAGTCGTGCTAGGATGTCCGTAGGCACAAATAATCTGAGAAACGGGCAGATTTTGCAGATGTTTCCTAGAGAACTGGGTGTAGCGAAAATTTTAAACGGTTTTCTTTATGCTACACTGTTGGTAAAATGCAGTAATGATTGTGGTAGCAGAATTCTACTCTTTTTGCTTCTCTTTTGCTCAGGCCCCGTTTGTTCCTCCAGGGCTGTTTGGATACGAGGTGCTAAATTTTAACAGTGTCACATCGGATGTTCGGATGCTAATTAGGAGGACTAAATATGAGCTAATTATAAAACTAATTGCAGAACCTTGTGCTAATTCGCGAGACGAATCTATTAAGCCTAATTAATCCATCATTAGCAAATGGTTACTGTAGCACCACATTGTCAAATCATGGACTAATTAGGCTTTAATAGATTCGTCTTCCGAATTATACTCCATCTATGCAATTAATTTTATAATTAGTCTATGTTTAATACTCTTAATTAGCATCCAAACATCCGATGTGACAGGTGTTAAACTTTAATAGGGTGTTCCCAAACACCCTGTTTGTTCCTCTAGGAGCTCCTAAAATTCCTATCACATCGAATATTTAGATACTAATTAAGAGTATTAAACATAGACTAATTATAAAATTAATTGCATAGATGGAGGCTAATTTGCGAGACGAATCTATTAAACCTAATTAGTTCATGATTTGATAATGTGGTGCTACAGTAAACATGTGCTAATGATGGATTAATTATGCTTAATAGATTTGTCTCGGAATTAGTCTCCACCTGTGTAATTAGTTTTATAATTAGCTCATATTTAGTCCTCCTAATTAGCCTTCGAATATTCGATATGACATTAATTTTAGTCCGAACTAAAGATCCTAACACCCCTTAGTATTAATTTTAGTCCGAACTAAAGATCCTAACACCCCTTAGTATAAAATGTGCCTTCTAGTTCCCATGAAATTATGGAGCTACTAGGCCTTGCACCAGTTATTTATCTAGCCAAAACTTATTGATTAGTGAGGGAATCATCTGCATCTACACTTTCACAGTAAAAACTGCACAAAAAAACTACGATTAATAACAAATTACCTTAGATTCTAGTAGTCGCACACGTACTACAAACAGATCAGATTGTTTTTTACATCCGAGAGTACAGAGTTAACCTGAACTCAGCTAGAGTAGCTTAAGTTTAGCAGGGTTACATCGGATATTCGGATGCTAATTAGAAGGACTAAATATGAGCTAATTACAAAACTAATTGCACGGATGGAGTCTAATTCGCGAGACGAATCTATTAAGGGCCAGTTTGGCAACCAGGTGTTAAAGTTTAACACATGTCACATCGGATGTTTGGATGCTAATTAGGAGTATTAAACATAGGCTAATTACAAAACTAATTGCACAGATGGAGTGTAATTCATGAGACGAATCTATTAAGCCTAATTAGTCCATGATTTGACGATGTGGTGCTACAGTAACCAATTGCTAAGTGATGGATTAGTTAGGCTTAATAGATTCGTCTCGCGAATTAGCACAGAATTCTGCAATTAGTTTTATAATTAACTCATGTTTAGTTCTCCTAATTAGCATCCGAACATCCGATGTGACACTGTTAAAGTTTAACACCTCGTATCCAAACACCCCCTAAGGCTAATTAATCCATCATTAGCAAATGGTTACTGTAGCACCATATTGTCAAATTATGGACTAATTAGGCTTAATAGCTTCGTCTCGCGAATTAGACTCCATCTGTGCAATTAGTTTTATAATTAAACTATATTTAATACTCCTAATTAGTATCCAAACCTCCGATGTGACAAGTGCTAAAGTTTAGCACAGTGTTCCCAAACACCCCCTTAACACAAATTACTCCCTCCCTCCCATGTATGAGATAACTCCCGCACCTCCAGGGGCTATTTGCATCTGACTATCCGTAAAAAAATTAAGATCTCGTTTGTGAGGGTTTCTACCGATTTCAGCTTGACTTGTTTTGCATAAAGCGAGGTATTGCAGTGTCAACTTATTCTGTAAATCAAGGAAAAAAATGAACTAGAAGCCTGCTCATTAGCTTTGGCTTCACCGGTGAAAGCATTTTAGAAGAAGCCCTTTTAGACGCCCCAAGCTATACTCACTCCATTTTCTTTTGATAGATATATTTTCAAAATCTTCTCTTTTGAGTTGCCATCTCGGATCTGCTGGCACATATGATTGTTCGATTCTACTGCAGTGAGTGGTGCATGCATATCATGATGCCAATACTGAAGAGTTCTTGCAGAAAATCATTTTCACTAACAAGAAGTACATAATAATGTGGTTAATTGGATGAAAAGTAGGATCCTCCTTATTCATTATGACGAGGTGAAATAGATTTATCAAAAGTGAATGGAGGGAGTACTCTTTAGCTTGGAGAAGAGACCTAAAGTTCGGTGCTCTTTCCACCCTTATGTGCGTCTCCAACCAATTGGGAAATCTCAAAACTCAAGTGACATATAGAGTGATTTTACAATTTTTCTATACAAAAAGTTTATGAAAACAATATATACGCGAACTAATTGAAAATTCAATATAAACAAGGTGTGGACAAAACCATATGTTAAAGGGGATAACAAATTGAAAGGATTTCAATTTTCCCTAGTAAATCTAGATCAACATGAGCATGAGGCTCTCCAATTAGAAAATGACATGGAGAAAACAACAAAACTAAAAGGGAGAAGGGAGAAAACATAAATCCATCTTCAATACAAGAGATCTAACTTTTCCCTTAAAATGAAGATTTAACACTCCAACTATGATATCATATAGAGAAAACAACCCAATCAAAAGAGGTGACTCTCTTCCTTCAAAGAAAGAGGTGACACTCCAAACCCGAAAAAACGAAGATAGATGTTTCTTGCAAAATATGGGCAGGCATTACCTTCAGATCGGAGTCAAGGAGGCCCAGTCGAATTCCAGATGCCAATCCCAAAACACAAGATGAAGAAACGAGTTTGTTGGGGTAGGTGGCTTTATATAATAGGCATGTTGCCCTCGCATTAGGGGAGCAGATCGGCAACAAATCTCGGTTTGGAAGGAAATTCCTAAAGTGCCCCGGGGCGGTTACAGATAAAAGGCAATGATTGTAAGGATCTCACGCGGCCACATCGTCCCATATTCTCAGCGCGTGAGATGCGGCGTAAATTTTGCTCGTCGCAAGATCCAAAAATATTGCATGTGTATTTCCTGATTTTTTATTGTTTTTATTTTTATTTTAGTATTTTGTAAAAATATATGATCCAATAAAAAAATTGCAAATCTATACCTATATCATCGTTCGAAACAGCGGAAGCAAGCTACCACCAATTAAACTGACAGTAGGCAGTAAAATCAAAACTAATTCATATGAAGTCGGATGGAGATAAACTTTATATGAAAATTGTAGATCTCGATCTACAACTTTTTAGTTTAAACTTTTTTAATTTGATGTCATTTTGGTGCTCAAATAATCAACACAAGTTTCAGATCTAAAATTAGCACACATTCAAAAAATCATAACTAATTCATATGAACTCGGATGAAGATGAGTTTTATATAAAAATTTGTAGCCCTCGATGAGATCTACAACTTTTTTGTTCAAACTGTTCTCATTTGGTACCATCTTTATGCTCAAATAATCAACACAAATTTCAGATCTAAAATTTAACTTGTGTCGATTATTTGAGCACCAATATGACACCAAATAAAATAAAAAAGTTTGATATAAAAAGTTGTAGAACTTGTTGAGATCTACAATTTCATATAAAGTTTATCTTCATCTAAGTTCATATGAATTAGTTATGATTTTTTGAAAGTGTACTTCCCAAAGGAGAGGGAACTTACCGCCAGTTCAACTGTTGTTAGCTACAGTACACCTTCTCCTTTTTCAAATGGCGGAGATTTGTAATTTTTTATTTGATCATATATTTTTACAAAATATTAAAATAAAAAATAAAAAAATCGTATTTTCTCATGCGCTGCAACTTCGGAATGGCCCAAGCCCACGTCAGGCCCAATACGTGAGTCTAGCGCTCCGCTTCAGGCCCGCACGAAGAAGATTTTGCTCGGATGCACGCGCGCGTACCTTGTTGATTCTAGCCCACTAATCCTTTTGCTGTTCTTCAATGCATCAGCAACAAACGAACAAACGAGGGATTTACTAGACTAATAGTGCTCTATCAGCCTCGCAAAATAGTTGTCCGTTCCTCATGCATCATCAATCAAAGGTATAATATTCGAGTAAAAACTCGGTAAAAGAACACTAAAACTAGTTCCAATCCATTGTTTCATTTCACATTCTCCATATGTTCCATGTCATATGATGAAAGAATAATACAACCCTTACAATACATAGTATCATGATGTTTCGTAGGAGCCACAAGTCAATTAATTATTATGAATGGGAGTAGTCCTAAACCTGCACCCTTTCGATGGATCATTATCATCTAATAATCAGATCAAGAATAATCCGACATTGTGGAATTTTACTTACCTTTTGTGTCTCCTACATTTGGGCCATGCCAGACTAACAATGCCAAACGGAAGTATAGTAATCTTTACTAACCGAAAATTCGGTAAAATGTAACATATGCAGAATAAATGGGCGAAGACTTTATACATGCAAGAACACTGTACTCGGGCAAACGGAAGTAATGTTCTGCGTATACAAACTTCTGACCCAAGCGGGCAAGCCTAACCTTCATATTGGCCGCCGACCAGCCGGGGCTTCAGAACTGCTCCGGTGACAGCCGGATACCTGAACACATAGGTTACTTGTAACAACTACTCATCATCTACCCAATACGACCATACCTATATATACAGCGTCATTTATTTACAGCATAACTTAGGACAACATTCTACTTCCAGTAGGTAAATAACAGCTGCAGCAAGCTAAGTTGACAATCTCACGGTCAGCAGCGTGCAGGTCGCTTGTATGTTGGGGGTAAGGACGGGCAGTTCTCATTCATCTTCGCATAAGGTTCTACCGTGTTGTACTCCGGCAGCTCCATCCTGTACTCCCCGAGGATCTGGCAGAAGGGAAGCTTGTCCGACTCCGTATTGCACCAGCTCGGAAGCCTGGCTAGGCTGTCCTCAAAAATCTTGAGCATATATGCATCCCGAATCTGATGCAGAAAGAACAGAGTTGAACGGTGCAGGTGAGACTTAGTAGCACAACATAAAATCAACTAGGAGAATGGTACCGAGAGGGAGGGAGGGAGCTGAGCATGAAATATGTGGATATGTATCTACTTTAACACTTACAGTGAACTCGGTGACCTGAATAGACTCAGCGAAAGGACCAAATATACCAGCCTCCTTGTACATTGCAAGAATGAAGGCAACACAGGTGGTTGATTTGCCATCACTGTATATCCATTCATCCTGCTCAGGTATGGTGAGCAACTGATCGAAAGACATTCCACGTCTTTCAGTCTCCATAATGATTCCCTTAAGGTCCAAACCCTATATGAAAAGCATAAATGCATATGAATTTGATACTCAACTTAGCTGTAACAACTAAAGCAGGAAAAAAAATCCATTTTGACAAGTCATCTCAGCTTGAGCAAAACACTGAATTGAACATATTTCTTGTCCAACAAAGTGCAATCAACCTCCACGCCAGATCAATAAGCATAGGCCGTAGCCCAAGCTAATTTTGTATCAAATATTTAACTGCAGTGGCAGATGTGAATATGTACCACCGCAACCAACTGGAACGCCAATTAAATCCATAGGTTTAACAGAAATCCAGCATTCTTTTAAAACCGGACTTTACAGACCTCAGTGCCAAGTCGTTTGTTAAGGGCTTCATTCCACATGTTCGCAGCATAAAGTGGCTGCACTCTGGTCCACATAGACATAACGGTCATTACCTGAAAACAGTGTTTGACGAAATTGAGGTGACAGAAAATAAAATCATGCATGGACTCATATAGTATCATAGTAGCACAACACTGAGATAAGTATGAACAGTGAATTTGAAATGCAAATGACAATTTAATCTTTGCAAAGATCAACAAAGACTTACCAGGTTAGCATCAAGAGGAGGTGGATAATTATCTCCTATTGTGTCAATCCAGCTAAATATCATGTTATGATAGCCATAAGGCTTCCCAACCATGCTCCGGACATACTCCCATGCAGCACTTTCATTGAATCTAGCACGTACATCAGGGTGCAATGGAAGAAGGGCTATCTGCGGATTTGATTCATCCTTGAGTGCCATGGCCCACCATTCATCCCACGGAACTACAGCAATAACTTCTTCTCCCTATTGTTTTGCAAGTGATCATTGTCAGAAATAGAGCAACTGGAAACACTTGTGCTAGAGTAAAACGCATGATTTACTAAGTATTAGCTTCTGGGAAAAAAGTGTTTCATTGGCAAACAGTGCCTTGCACCAGATGCCCAAGACATCAGACAATAATATTCACCAAGAGACTGACAAAGATGCCAAAAAGACAGGAAAATCATTTAAAGAAGAGAAAATCAAAATATATATTGTAAAAACCAACACAGACAATAGTTTGAGCCTCAACTTGACTCAACCCAATATTCAATCCGGAGGGACGAGCTAAAAGTTTAATTGTGTTACAGTTTTGTCTTCATATTATATTCAGAATGATGGCCAGTGGAACTGATTTTGTGATTGTTGGTCATGAAAAAACAAATAATACCTAACAATGAAAGCAGCCATAAGATAACATGAATCGTGTCTGGAAGATTAAATCGATTAACCTACCTTTTCATTTTCATAGCCTGACTCCGCAACCCAGAGATCACCCTTCTCATCTTTTAAGCAAACCGACGTATGCCCAGCAAATGCACCAGTCACCCATTTCTCCAATGTCTCAAACCCACCCCACCGACCTCGAATCTTTGATAGAGCCAAAAAATCACCAGACTGTATGTCTTCCTTTCTAATGTTAGCAACCCAAGGCTGGGAACGTTTCTCAAATGAGGCTCCCATATGCTTCTCTAAAAAGGCCAAGTTAGAATGTTGGCCCCAGGCAGTGTTTGAAAACAAAGGCAGGACATCAATCAAAGATAACAAAGTTCCAAGCATTCCAGATGGCATGAGAAAAACAGAGATGCCATGCTGCTTCACCTGATCACAAACATGAGGTATTAGACATTTAGACTGCTAAGATAATTTCAACGGGATAGCAAATCGTGAAAAAAGATAGGAACTTTCAGAAAGAAAACACACACATTCCAATTCCGCTTCTTCCTCCCATGATTTAATCTCCAAGGTGTGTTCCCGAGCAGCAAAATAATAGTCCCAAGTTATCCTATATGGTGTTGCAAAAACATAGAGATCCATGCATGTCCAACTCTGAGCTGAAGCAGTCTGCATAAACAAAGAGAAAACAACCTTTTTTTAACAAAATGATCATATAAACTACCAATCTTCATGAACTGGTCAAGCACAGATTAAGTAAAAAGGAATCTGGCCTATTCTGAGCTGAATCTTCAATGTTTAATAACGTAGAAGAATGAATCACAAAATATACGCCAAGAAGTTCATTAAAAATCTAGGGATATTTAGGCCCAACATGAGAAATCCATCAAAAAGGAAACATCAGAGATAAACTGCGCATTCCATTATTAACAACACTAGCCCCTATAATAATCAGCTAATGAGGCAATTTGCCAGAAAGGCAGAATGTTCTATAAACCCACCGGAAAGAGAAAATAATGTTTAGATTATTACAACCCACAGCTTTTTTTTAGCCCAGAATGAGTCAAGCATATCCATCCAGACATACAAGTACTAATTATCAACTAAATAGTTCTCTAACGCAACCAACTACTCTACGAAGCGATTGCACCTAAGTCAATAGTTGTCAACACTACCTACTCGTATCCCTCACCAGATTGCATAGCAGACTCAAGCGATTCCGCCCAATTCCAAGAAAATATCGCGACAATATTTCCAGAAGGAGAAACCAATGGGTCAAGAGTCATGGAGGAGCGAGACCTTGAGCCGCAGGACGGCGCCGCCGACGTCGGTCCCGTTGCGGTCCCCGGGCGTGAGCTCGATGGCGGCCTCGTTCACCGCGAAGCACGCGCCGCTCCAGGCGGCCGGAGCCGGCGCCCCGGGCGCCACGGCGGCGACGAAGGACGGCAGCAGGTCGACGGCGCTGTGGAGCGTGTTCATCACGGGCCACGCCACCTGCCGCGGCAGGATGGGGAGCACGTCCCGTGGGCTGAAGGGCACCTTCAGCCCGAGCTCCACCGCCCGGGCGCCCCGCGGCAGCGCGGCGGAGGCCAAGAGGAGCGCGAGGAGGAGGAGGGCGGCGGGGAGCCGCCCCCGCGGCGGGGACCCCGCCCACGCCATCGCCGGCGCGCCGCGGTTGGGGTTGGGTTTGCCTCCCGCCTGTGCGCGTTGATTTTTTTTTTCCTTCCTTCCCCCGGCGTGACGGCGAGGAGGCGCGGTGGTGGTGGTCTGGTGGGGTGGGGAGGGGAAGGTGCCGTGCGCGGACGGAGTCGCTGTGCTTGCTTGCGTGGCTTATGGGTTTGGGGGGGTCTGGTTGGGCTCGACTGTTCGAGTCAGGATCGCACTCGTCGGGGCGAGGCCCACGAGGAGGATACGGACAGTCAGAGACAGGACGGCGCCACGCCATTGAAGTTTTTGTGTTTGGAATTTCGATCGTGCTGTTCGCAGGTCGCCCGTTCGATTCTCGTTTTCTCGATCTGGATTCGGAGCAGCACGCATTGCAAATTCATGTCGGAGTCAAAACTCGGCCGGAAACCCTATTTGAAGCTCAAATTGGTGTTTGTTTGAGTTGTAACTAGATATTGATCAAAGCTTAGACGCTTGTTTGTTTCACTTTGGCATATACAGCACTTTCATTACGCAGCTATCGGACTCACATGCTATAGGTTTGTCTTAAATTGTGATAAACAATCGATGTAATGGCCAAATTATGAAACCATAAAATCAGCGGGCACGCTTTCGTCATAAAGTTATATGATACGTGGAAGGCAACCAGACATGGCCAAGAATTTTAGAAGACGATTATCCATTGCATCGTGCCAAGCCTAGTTCTTTTGCAGCTTAATAGAGGGGACAAGTAGAGAACACAACGGGCATGTTTGGTTGCAACCCCGAATGATTTGCCTGGGAGCAGATGCTGCCTGCAAGTACCATTCTGCCTGGCCAGATAGCTGGTAGAGTGAACTGTTTGGTTGAAACCTGGTGTAAAAATCGAGTAATGACACTAATTAAGTCCTTGTTTAGTTCACCCCCAACTTCCAACTTTGTCACTATGCAAAAAGAAGATTCCTCATCACATCAAACTTGCGGTACATGCATGGAGTACTAAATGTAGACGAAATTAAAAACTAATTGCACAGTTTTGTTGTACTTTGCGAGACGAATCTTTTGAGCTAATCAGTCAATGTTTGGACAATAATTCACAAATACAAACGAAACGCTATAGTGTGCTACAGTGCTGGTACAGTAATTTTGGCACTCCAAATTTTAACAACTAAACAAGGCCTAAAGCTCAGGCACCAACCAGCAACGTCCAGGCACTCGTTTTTTTAGGTTCTGGTGCACAGAATCGAGAAATAGCAGCAGGTAAAAAGGTACGGTGGAGGAAGCAACAACTGGATCAAACCAAACATATCACAACGATCTATCTAGGTAAAATAGGATCAGGGTTGCAACCAAACATGTACAACCTGTTTTCTCATACAACCAAACAACATCGGTATGAAGAAAAAGCAAGAGATAATTCCTTATTTGACACCAGGAAAATGACCCATTTCTTTTTTGGTCTTGAAAATTTCTTCCTTTCTTATTTGACACTCACTTCAACTTTCATCCTAATATGACATTGCCGTCAAATCCGTTAGCCACTGTCATGAGACGCTCCTTGAGACCTATCAGTTTTTTCGTCGATGGACAAAATTGCCCCTAGATATTCAGACAAATCGATCCCCTTCTCTGGCTCACGATTCTTCCCCTGGTTACTCTCTTACCCCACCCTTAAACCCTAGACCAGAGGAGGCGGCGGGCGGCGCCGCATATGGAAGGCGACGAGGGAGGCTTGGCGGACGGGGGTCCCGACGGCCTGGCGGATGCGGCGAGCGCGAGCCCAGTTAGGCAGGCTACGGAGGTGGCCACAACCCTCGTCAGGCGTGCTGTGGCAACAGTCGCAAGCCTCATCGGGCAACCTTCAGATCCGGCCGCAAACCCCGTCAGGTGTCGTGAACCCAGAGGACATTGCTGCTATGATGGCTATAAGGTACTATACATGCTAGCTACTTTATTCTTCATTGCATTTTTCTTTGGCATAATATAGATTCTAACTACATTATTCTTTATCATGTAGAGGACCACTTAAGAAGAAGGCAAAGGAAACCAAAACAGCAAAGTCATCTATTGTGCCTTTGGAGGATGAAGCACCAGCTACTTTTATATCTTTTCCATCAAGGTTAGCTTATGCTTTTGACACCTTTTTCCCATAAGAACTAGTAAGTTTTTAAGTACTTTACTTTTGCCATCTTAGCCAAACTTTGAAGACCACCGGGAAGAGTAAGGATAATCAACTCAGTTCTAGTAATGGAGCATAAAAAGCTCGGAGACTACATTAAAAAAAAGGTAACTCTAATTTTGGAGCATAAAAAAGGTAATAAAAAAAGTAGTTCTAAATTTAGTGTTTCCATACACAGATCTGAAATTTTCATTCTATTTGCCTGTCTCTTGTTCCAATCTTTATTTGCTCTTAATCTACTACTTGCTGCCATACACGGATCAAAATAGATTCGAATGAACCTGCGCCTACTACTGCTCCCGTCAAGGAAAAGACCAAAAGGAAAAAGAAGGAGCCAACTAAAAAGAAAACAGCCATTCCTATGGTGCCACATGATAGCCCTACAATAGGCACAAGAAGTAAAAGGATGGATCGTGCTAGCCCTGCAATGAGCATAAGGAGCAAAAGAAGACTCAGCTTGTGATCCTCATGTATCTGTGAATTTGGACTCAGCTTTGTGTGTGAACTTGCATGTAACCGTGAACTTTTTTTATCTATTTGTGAACCTAATTTATGACCGACCTATGTATCTGTGAACCTCCGTAAGAAGTTGTGAACCTTATGTATGCATGTTTCAAGTTAATGTGGTGCTGGTCTTTATTGCTTAAAAAATTGGCTTATGATGTATCTACCATATTTATAGCTATTACAATTAACTTTGTGTACATAAAAATTATCATGCTGTTATATTTTGGCAAACTTCATTATAAATGATGCAGAAAATATGATGCAGATTTGATTATTAATATGCAGAAATATGGTGAAAAAAGCAATAAATTACTCAATATAATAAAAAAATATAAATGTTGAAAAAAATGGACAACAGTACTGCACATCAGTTAAAATTTTGTTATACAACTACATAAGGGGCAAAAGCGTCTTTTCAACTAGCACTCAACACTGTTAGCTAACGGAATGGACTGCGATGTTATATTAGGGATGGAAGTTGAAGTAAGTGTCAAATAAAGGAAGGAAGAAATTTTCATGATAAAAAAGAAACGGGTTATTTTATTGGTGTCAAATAGGGAATTATAAAAAAAGCAAAGGTTCCGTCTTTCCCAGCTGTTGCTTGCATTGCATTGCAGGAAGGATTCGTGATCCAAATGTACCTGTCGATCGAAAGCTCACGAAACCGCATCCTCGCGTGGATTATAATCTGAAATAACAGGGCTCACAATCAGAACTGAGGACACCTGATTCTTCCTCAAGGCAGCGACCACCTACTACCTGATCGAATCATGGGTCACTCTCATGGCTGCCTGTTGTTGCAGCAGGATGCAGGGATCTGCCTGCGTGCCGCAAGCGCTCCCCTGCCCAGCCCCGTGGTCCAAGCTCACCATCATCACTATCGCCAGGCTGCTGAATCATGTACACTCACAGTCACTGAAGCATGCACACGCTATCCTGTACCTGAACGAATCAACTTTACCTGCATGTTATCTCTGACTGACTGGCAACAAGGTATCCATCTCAACATGAAGTAGGAGTTTATGGTTCCCCCTAAATTTTAACCCTTATCACATCGAATATTTAGATACTAATTAGAAGTGTTAAATATAGACTATTTACAAAACCTATTACATAGATGGAGGCTAAACGGCGAGACGAATCTATTAAGTCTAATTAGTCCATAATTTGACAATGTGCTGCTACAGTAA
>NC_028451.1:29150658-29254777 GCF_000263155.2 Setaria italica | reverse complement strand
GATGTCTCGCCGTTTAGCCTCCATCTATGCAATTAGTTTTATAATTAACTCATATTTAGTCATCCTAATTAGTCTCCAAATATTCGATGTGACACGGACTAAACTTTAGCTCGAGGAACCAAACACCCCGTAGTTAATACCCCATCCCTTCCAAATTATAAGTGATTCTAACTTTCTTGGAGAGTCAAAATATATAAGTGATTCCAACTTTCTTGGAGAGTCAAAATATATCAGTACTAATATTCATGTACTAATATTCATGATATAAATAAGTACTATTAGTTTATTTATTAAATATATTTTCATAATATATTTATTCGGTACTCTAAATTTTTGAAATTCTCTCTACAAATTTAGTCAAAATTAACTTAAAAAACTAAATTTTTGGAATTCTCTCTACAAATTTAGTCAAAATTAACTTAAAAAAGTTAGAATGACTTATAATTCTTTTGAAATGATTATAATTTATAATTTGGAATGGAGGTGGTACACCCATACATCATCATGTCATCCCATCCCCGGCCAAATCGGGAAAAGAAAAAAGGTTTCCAATTCTACCTCTCTACCCCCCTCAGAATTTTTCCCGACGGAATCCTAACGCGGAGCGAAGGCGCCGCCGCCGCCGCCGCCTCTACTGCTGCTGCTGCCCGGCGCCGGCGGAGCGGGGCCTCTTGGGGCCGCCCGCCGCGGCGCCGCCGGCGGTGGCCTTCTTGGCGGCGACGGCGCGGGCGAAGGAGCCCGACAGGTCGCCGTAGAGGTCGACGACGCGGGCGATGTTGGTGTTGAGCTCCCGGATGAGCGACACGTTGCGGGTCAACCCGTCCGCGTCGCGGGTCTCCTGGTTCTGGCTGATCTCCTGGATCAGCACGCGGTTGTGCTCCAGGATCCCCTGCACCTCGCCGAAGCTCTTCTGCAGCACCTGCGGCAGCTTCGCGCCGCCGCCCGCGCTGCTCCCTGCTCCGACTCCGGCGCTGCCGGCGCCCGGCGCCGCGGCCACGAACGGCTCCCCGCTGCCGGCGCCGCCGTCCTCCTCCATCGATCCCCTCTCCCAGCTGTCCGCGATGCTGTTCCCGCTGCTACTCCCTGCGACGCAATCAGCAACCACGGAATCAATCAATCAATCAATCGAGAGATTCGAAAATCCTCCAGACAAAAAAAAAGGAATACGAGAAACGCTCGAAGAGATCGCGCCGGCAGCCGCGATTCGGAGAAAAGATTCGGGGCCGGGCCGAGTAGGACGGTGGGGGAGCACGGAATGTACCTCGGAGGCGTCAAAGATCTGCCGCGGTGGTGGGCACTCGTCGTACGGGAGGATCAGGGCCAGAGGGCGATCTTTATAGGCGAAGCGGAGAGGTGGCCAGGTGGGAGAGGGAGAAGAGATTTTGGGGAAGACGGCACCGGCGAGGAATCGGGGGGGCGCGTTTCCGACGGCGTGTCGACGAGATCCCTCTCGGCGTTTGGGTTCTTTTCCCGAAAAGCGCAGGATTTTTGGGGAAAGCGTCGGAATCGCTCACGCTTGACCGCCGGGGGCACCCTGGCTCGGCTCCGCGGATGATCTGGCGATACATGTGGATCCGGCCGTCCTCGGAGATTTTTCTTTGCCGTGGGGACCTCAGGCTCTTCACCATGCCGTGCACGCCCGGTTTTGGCTTGGCTCCCACTGCTGTTGGTGCTTCGAGTGCCCCGTGATCCAGCCATTCAGAGGCAATGGTGCATGAGAGCATCTCCAATGTCAAAACTCGAGGTGGGTGAATAGACAAGAGGAAAGATATGGTTGATGTTGTGAGATTTGGACATCTTAGACATATAATTTGGGCGCAAAAATCGGAGTACGATGGTGTAGATCTTGTACTTGAGAAATAAATTATTAGAAGATAAACAATCAAAATACGGTTATATCATGAAGCAAGCAATTAAAAGCATAGAGATCAGAGATCGGAACACGGCGACATAGAGATCGGAACACGGCGATATAGATCTGGTATTTGGGAAAAGCAGATCGCGAAATAAAACAATCAAAACATTGAGATCCGAATACCACAATGCGGATCTGGTATTTAGGGAACGAATCCGTGACATAAATGAAGGTTTGATAATTATACGGGTAAATGGAAATCAATAATACCATGATTTATTCGAAGCCACCATGGCTGGGGTTGTGGCTCCTCCTCAGTTGCACCTGCTCTTTGCTCTCGGCGTTGGGTCTCTAACCCTGACCATAAAAACTTGGACCTGCGACGATGCTTGTTCACATGCCATCCTTTGAGTTGGGGCGCCATTTGCCGCTCCAAGGCAACAGTGCTGCAAGAAAACCCTAGTTGAACGAAAAGGGGATTGAGACCGAGTTAGGGGATGGAAGGAGAGGATACACTTTTATATCCCTAGGCCGTGTATAAGAACTCTAACTAAGGTGGGCCGATAGGCCTTAGCATATTACTTAGTGTTGGAATGTCGAGGAATATGGCCTACTGGCTTAGTCGGCCCAAGTTTTAAAAATGTTCTCTAATTTCGATATTGGCATTATATTATGCTTAGTACTAGTCTCGTCACGTCAAATTTAATATAAGCTTTTCATGAGCCCGTATTTGGATCATAGGAAAATAATAATAAAATAACTGTGAATTGGTGGTTCTTTGCACTTTTCCAAGGTCAAATGCCTTTACTAAAAGGTAGATAGATTAAACAAAGTTGAGCATATATGGTTACTTTTTAATCACAATTTATGTAATTTTATCTAGGATTATTGGCAACCCGACAATTGCTAAGTGCATGTTTGGAAACCAACTTCGGACATCATATTTTACCGCATCTAAGGTTATGCTAATTTAAGTTTTGTTTGGCTGTAGCCACAAGTAAACAATGTATGGCAAGTTTCTCTTTCTTCAAGCTTGATCCCATACGTCAATGATTTAGAGAAGTATGACAAGATTCTCCTAAACTATCTAAAATGTGGTAAATAACTTTAGACATATTTGACAAGAAATTGTGATAAATCCTGACAACCTTAGTTTACCGAAGAGATACTCCCTCCATTCCAAATTGTAGATCGTTTTAGCTTTTTTAAGTTTATGGATATTATTATGCATCTAGATATAGTGTAGTCTAGGTGCATAATAATATCTATGAATCTAGACAAGTCAAAACGATCTACAATTTGGAACGAAAGGAGTAAGTCCTAGTTAGCTGCTAGCATATCAATCTCGTGATTACCAGCTATATGAATATAGAGTCAGAGGCTCAACATAGTGTAAATGCACACTAGAGGTTGCATTTCTTGGTCAAGGGAAACTTTATCAAGTATACAATTATAGCATGGTGGAAAAAAAATATTTCTACCAAGAAGCACAAAACTGCATGCTTTGTAGTTTTAGAGTAAAAAACATAAAAGATCTGTCTCTTCTTACCAAATGTTTAGACATCTAAACCTTACATTTAGATCAAACATGGCTTTAGTCTTATCTCTTTCCATCTTTATTGGTCTGTTTGCGTGAAGGTAAATCCTCATCATGCTCTCCCTCACCGCTGTCACCTCCCATTGCCTTGTCGCTTTCTTCAACGAGGACATCCCATACTTCTCCATTTTTCTACAAATTTTTCTCAATTCTACACATTTCCATCCACCACCATCCAAATCACTTGGTAGAGCCACTGCCACTAAAGTCGCCACCCTCAACTACCCCTCACATTAACCACTAGGAGATGCCACTCATGTTGACCTTTACCACCCCTCTACCTTCATAAGGAACACCCATGCCGCCTCTTGAAATACAATCCTACCTCTTTTCTTCCTCAACCATGAGATTAGATTGTATTCCTGTAGTTTTTGTAAAAAAAATTAAAGCAAGCACTTCTCACTCTAAAACTATAAAAAGACTCTAATCCTACCATTCATAGGTGACATGCATGTTCGCTAGACCTAAGTCATTTGATGTTGAGGAAATTTGAAATCTAAATAATGCTTGCCATCCTGATGAAACATGGAGGACCATACTATTTTCCTATAAAAAAAGACACTGCTATAACTAACCTTTTCTTAACCTATGATGGATATGGAGTACGTAGCTTGTGGGACTGTTAACAATGCACAAGTGGCATGGAACATTTCTTCGATGCTCCACCGGCCGTGACACTGACACGGGTGAGACACCCGTCCGGCCGTCCCCGACTACCAAACACAGCCGGCCTTCTCCGACGCCGTTCCGTCATCCCGTTCCGTTGCGCCGTCCTGTCCAGCGGACAGATCCAAAGCAAGCTTCGGAAAAAAAAGGTTTCAAAAACCATTCCCACTCCCTCCCTCCACTACCCACCCCGCCCCAATCCCCTCGCCGCATTCCACCAGATCGAGCGCCGCCTGCCTAGGGTTTGCCCCCCGCCGGCAGCGAGCGATGCCGGCATCCTCCGTCTCCGGTGGCAGCGGCCCCGGCGGTGTCTCTCCGGACGCCATCATCGAGTGGCTGCAGGACGAGATGGGGTACCCGTCGGCCCCGCCGGCCCCGGAGCAGCTCCGCAAGATCTGCCGGGGCAACATGATCCCCGTCTGGTCCTTCCTCCTCCGCCGCGTCCGCTCCGAGCGCACCGTCGCCACCGCGCGCAGGAACATCCTCGTCCACGGCGTCGCGGCGCGGCGGGCGCGGGAGGGCGGGGCGATGGGGGCGGGAGCCGGCGACGCCGCGGCCAGGGAGGCTGAGGCGAGGGAGCGGGACCTCGCCGCCGAGGAGGCCGAGCGGCTGCGCGGGGTCGTGAGGAGGCAGCGCAAGGAGCTCCGCGCGCGCATCGCGGAGGTCGCCAGGGAGGAGGCCGAGCGCAAGCGCGTCCTCGGCGAGCGCTCAAATGCCAGGTACCTAAAATCATAGCGGAATTACTCGATTCGAGCGGGTGACTAGCTGCAGTTGGTCACATTGATGCTAGCTTTCAGTTTTGCAAGCTTGCTAAATCTTCTGATAGAAATTGCACAAAAGATGTATGGCCTCCTGACTGTTAACTATTTATTCCACTAATAGCAATGGTGCAGGCTGCTCAATATACTGGTATGGTTGCTTGAAAGCTGACAATTGCGTTTCTAGTTGTAGTTTTATAGGAATAGACTATGCTATGAACAAAGGAGTTTTCAGAGAGATGAAATCCAGAAGACTGGTGCATGTCAAAATTCCACTCTACATGATCTGCTCAGTTTACCACCAGCCTAGATGTCATTAGATGTTCTTTCATTAGGAAAAAGCACGCTACCATTATATTCCTATCAACTGTCTAAATCTGAAAATCAGCAGTTGGGCACATACCAACATCTGATGACAATCTCTTTGATATTTCTTTTATGTTTGTTGCAATAACAGGTGAAGACAGTCATGGTAGTAAGCCTGCTGTCAGGAATGCCTGAAAAGTAGTACCTATCTCTTAACATGTAAAAAAATGTTGACATTTCAATTCTGGCACACAGAGGCAGCTGGCATCAACTTTTGTGGTAGAGTTGTTTTATGATCAGCATTAACATGATGCATTTGAAAAATGATAGCGGTACTGACTTTTTGTTTCTCCATTCATGCTTAGCAGTTTCACTTATCTATTTATCATAAATTGGGCAAGTGGTGGTGATGCACAGTAGCAGATCTAGAGTAAATGACAAGTTTTTTTTTTGGTATAAAAAACAGGCACAAGCAAGTTATGCTCGAAGCATATGAACAGCAATGTGATGAAGCATGCAAAATATTTGCTGAATACCAGCGCCGACTGCATCAGTTCGTTAACCAAGCAAGGGATGTGCGAAGGTCAAGTATAGGTGTCTCTGGAGCTGCAGGTGCTGTTGAGGACATGCAATTGCAGAGCGATAGAGAGGATCTTTACTCATCAACTATCAAAAGCAATAGGTTGCCAGAGGATCTTGTAGAAACTGCAGGTGAAAGGAGCATTCGAAAGGCATGTGAAACTCTAGCTGCAGATATGATTGAAACGATTCGGAGTTCATTCCCAGCATTTGAAGGGAGTGGCATTAATTCAAGTTGCCAATTAGATGCAGCAAAACTGGGTATTGACTTGGATGGAGAAATACCAACAGATGTTAAAGCTGTCGCATTGGATTCCCTAAAGAATCCGACCTTGCTTCTGCAGTCAATCATCACCTACACATCACGCATGAAAACACTTATACATAGAGAAACAGACAAGATTGACATACGTGCTGATGCAGAACTGCTTAGGTATTACATGCCTCATTTATCTTATATTTTTTTTACTGTATCTAAATAATAGACATGAAAAAAGAGTTACTGTGTAATTTACTTTTTGTGGACACACAGTGCTGATTCTGCAGTAGAATTCTTGATGCTATAGTTATGTGCTCATGAGTGAGATCATAGATTGTATTATATACATGAGTTGATAGAGTTTTAATTGGGAAATTATTTACTTTTAGCTTTTGAATATTTGTGTCATTTATTTTGGTGGGAAGTGGACTATGGTATTAATATTAACTTGAAACTTTAAACTGAAAATGTCACATATTGTCTGTTGCTTTTTGTTAGTCAATGTGTGTTCTTAACTGAGTTGCTACATATACATGAGCTGCTTATATTTTTCTGGGTTAGATGTTAACCAGATATTCATCTTTTTCCTAGGTATAAATATGAAAATGAGCAGGTTATTGATGCTGCTTCAACTGATGCGAGCTCACCCTTACCGTATCAGGTGTATGGCAATGGGAAGAATGGATCTCAGTTGTCAACTCGAGGAACGTATGACCAGCTACTAGAAAGACAGGTAGTTGTTTGTGAGGTGTTCTTGTTGTTCTGATTCTTATGAGGTGTTTTGATGCCCTATACAAAGCTTATTATTTACCCTCTACCTTTATAGTTCTCTTCTGATTCCACACTTGTTTTTATGGATGAAATAAGCACATTTACATTTCTGTATTATTTCATGTCATCTATTCTTCGAAACCAGAAGTTTCAAGTTGTCTCTTAGAACTAATAATATTATTTCAGCCTGCTTTATTTTAATTGATCTAGACATTCAACGTTCCTGGTACCGAATTCACTTTCTAAAAGTAAAATTATTGAAATGTTAGTAGCTGTTGCTTTATAAATACTCAATTCCTGTTAGGAGAAAACATAATCGAAACCTTATAGTATTATGGTGTTTGCCTACCTCTTGCACACACGAAAAAAAAAGAATTTCGTGATTTCATTTAGCTCTTCTTTGTCCACTTGGTGCACTAACATATTGCATTGTGCCTTTCATACAGAACCTCAATTAGCACATGATGCTAACGTTATCTTATTAATCACATTTTGCCTTTCAGAAAGAACATGTTCAGCAATTCTTAGCAACAGAAGATGCTTTGAACAAAGCTGCAGAAGCTAAAGCTCTAAGTCAGAAGCTATTGCAACGCCTGCATGGCACCATTGACATGGCAGGAAGTAAGAAGCTGCCTACTGGGAACAACTCACAGAATGTGACCAACAGTAGGCATTTAGAGGTACTCTTTTGGAAGTCGCATCCTACAGTGAAGTCAAATTTTGTGCTCCTTGATAAGTAAAATGGTACTTATAATGCCTATGTTTTGGTAGGAACAAGAGTAACATGTGCACACTTTGTCTGAGATGTACAACTTGTTGTTCCAGTTTCAGTGTCTAGCAGTTTGTGGTATCAGGTTACAGAAAAAAGAACCATTTACTTGTCTTGAGCAGTGTAACAATGCAATTTCATTTTAAACACCTTGCTTGTTATAGAACATAACAAATACAAAGCTAAATGCATGCACCAAAGCAATTACATGTAAGGTGAGTAGGTGACTCATGGAGGTGGTGAAACTTCTGTTTGAATGTTTGTGCTTGCTGCTTCTAAGTTCCTTTATTATGCGGTCTTCTTTTTTCACTTTAGCATATGTAAACCAAAAAAAGAAACTTTTGAATAATTAATAGTCTTTTCCTGATAACATAATCCACCTCATTTTAGCTGGATGTTTGGGCCAAGGAAAGAGAAGTTGCGGGACTAAAGGCAAGCTTGAGTACACTTACATCCGAGGTACAACGTCTGTATAAGTTATGTGCTGAGTGGAAGGAAGCAGAAGATTCACTGAAGAAGAAGTGGAAGAAAATTGAAGAATTTGACGCTCGTCGGTCAGAGCTGGAGTGCATTTACAGTGCTCTTCAACGGGCCAATATGGTTAGTTGCAATCTTGTGGCTTTCTCTATCAATTCGAGGGTACAGGCTTGAACTTAGGAATGGAAGTCAAGCGCTGTTGCTTATTCTTCCCAGTACAGGTGGCACTGAATATGGTGTTGTAATGAGCTTCAACCTATTATTTGCTTATTCCTACTAAGAGTTGGGTATTTGATTTGTGATTATAGTGGTTTGCAGCTTATAAGTTGTAGGAACTATGCATAAATGTGTTAGTGGCGGTGGGGACTCATCGGGCTTGGTCTTAATGTCAGTATTTAATCATCAAATACAATTAGTTAATTGCTATGTTGACATCGAATCTTTCTGATATAGGATGCGTCAGCATTTTGGGAGCAACAACCATTATCAGCTAGAGGATATGTGTCAACTACGATCATCCCTGCATGCAATGCCGTGGTAGGCATGTCTACGAACTCAAGGGACCTCATAGAGCGAGAATTAGCTGCATTTGGCCAGAGCTTGGATAATAGCTTGTGCAGATTGCCAGCAACTCCTCAGGTTGGTAACTCTATATGTTTAAATTGATTGCTTTTGTTTTTCAAATAATATCTGTCTGCTATGTTCCTATATCAGTTCTCATTTATATCGGCTTTTACCTGAACGAACTGGATAAGCATGAGCCACTAGACATATGGTAGATACTAGATAGTTTGCAGTTCTCCATATATTCTCTTTGTTATGTCGCTGCCATCACTATCGAAACATGTTCAACATTCAGTAAAGATAAATGCTTCCATCTGTATCTCTGTACATCTCCATTATTATATTTGAGTCACCATTTTGCTGATGTTTCCATATTGTAGGCCCTTTTGGAGGCCGTGGGTTCTAGCGGTGTGACCGGATTAGAAGCACTTGCAGCTGCAGAAAAGCATGCAGCTTTGTTGACCGCAAGAGCTGGTGCCAGAGATCCGTCTGCTGTGCCATCTATATGCCGCATCTCTGCTGCTCTTCAGTATAATTCTGGTATGTTCAGTGCAACTGGTGTCGTTATATGTTTTTGGTTCAGAAATACATATGCTGGTCTTTTATGTCATAAATCAACTACAGCAACAACAACAACAAAGCCTTGTACTCCCTAGCAAGTTGGGGTAGACTAGAGTTGAACCTACATGAGCCACAACAAAATTGGTAAAATGCATACTCAAATGAAATCATATGTAACTGTTGTTGTATTATAAAGATGATGCGCACAAGAAATAAAAAAATGTACCCATCTTTGTGTTGATATTGTTCACAGCAACTGAAGGAGAAGGTATTTTGATATTTTCTTGTACCTATGACTATCCCTGCGTGCAATATTTATTTTGGCACACGTGACTTGATCAACTTCTTACTGCATGTGTGACTTGATTCATTAACTGTGTACTCAAATGTTTCCTGTATCATGATTAATAGTTTCACCAGGTACAGAAGGCACAGATTCTGGCTTAGCTTCAGTATTAAATTCCCTGGAGTTCTGCCTGAAACCTTGTGGGTCTGAAGCTAGTATATTAGAAGATTTATCAAAAGCTATCAACTTGGTGCACACACGGAGAAATCTTGTTGAGAATGACCGTGTATTGCTGAACCGTGCACATCGTGCTCAACAAGAATATGAAAGGTACATTGTATTCTCCCTCTGTTTTTTTTAACAGTAGCTACGTATTCGTCCAGTCAGAAACTGATTTAATGCAAAGGAGATATCTTCTCTACTGCATTGTTTACTCTATTATTTCAGTCAGAATGTTTTATTCGATCTCAAATAAATATATTTTCCATCTCACTGCACATTTCAAAGAATACATACTGATATGCCATTTCTTTGGTTTAGAGTGGCCAACTATTGCCTTAAATTAGCTGGTGAACAAGAAAAGGTGGTGAGCGAAAGATGGCTGCCAGAACTGAGAAATGCAGTTCAAGAAGCTCGAAGGTGTTTCGAAGATTGCCAGCGTGTTAGGGGCCTGGTAAGTGAATAATAGCTTCCATTTGCATCTCTGCGGTTATGCATTTGTTTGTCCACCAGATCGTCAAGTCAACCTGCCTGTTACCTAGCGACTGATCCATATATTAGATCTGTTGCCGTCTTGCCATTACAAACCTGTCTGTCCTGTGAACCGTACTTGCCATACAGTGAACTCATGTGGCCATGCTTTTGCAACCTCCAGGTAGATGAGTGGTACGAGCAGCCGGCAGCGACAATCGTGGACTGGGTAACGATAGACGGGCAGAGCGTTGGCGCCTGGATCAACCTTGTGAAGCAACTGCACATGGAGATCTCAAGACGGACGCTTGCCATGTCGTCGGTAGGCGATGACTGAGGCAAGCAGCTGCGACTGCGAGCCCTGCGACTCTTATTCTTCGGAGGCTCGGTTTGGTTTGACGCTGAGATATCTGATGTCAGCTCGACAGCTTTGTGCCATTGTAGTTTATGCGCTTCTTCTTTTTGGGTTTGGCTTGTAATTAGCTAATTACATGTGCTTTTTGTATGTCGTCATGTGTTCAGTTTGCCGCCCTGTGCATAATACGTGTTAGTTGCGAATGGTTTCAGTTAACACGCGCATCTCGATAGCAATAGGAAGAGGCATCTGAAAATCGTGTTCTCTGCTACCTGGATCGGTGCAAGGGTACCGCGGAATCTGGCGCTTCTTGTAGACATGGGCATTTCTTTCAAGGAAAAAGCAACAAACCTCTTCACATGCATCCACATTTACTCTCCTTTAGAAATGTACTCAATCCATTCGATATGTAAGATGTTACAGTTTTGTTCTAGGCTCGACTTCTCTGACTTGTAACTAAATTTATAAGCCAATGCCTACAACATCAAATTAATTTCATTAAATCTATCATAAAGCATGTCTTGGTAGTGTATTTATTTAGTATTGTAGAATATATTTTTTCCCTAGACTTGATCAAATTTTAAAAGTTTGATTTAAAATAAAGTTAAAACGTTTTATTTTTTTATGATGTTCTAAGTACAATATAGCACATCACTATATCTTGCTCGATCTGCCGACATATGACCAGAATAGCTTTGAAGGTTAAGGTTCGGTGCATAAATGGGTATGGACATGACGCGGTATTTATTTACTCCCTCTGTCACGAGAATGCAACTCTCGCTTTTAAGGGGGTGTTTGGATACGAGGTGCTAAACTTTAACAGTGTCACATCGGATGTTCGGATGCTAATTAGGAGGACTAAACATGAGCTAATTATAAAACTAATTGCAGAACCCTGTCCTAATTCGCGAGACGAATCTATTAAGCCTAATTAATTCATCATTAGCAAATGGTTACTGTAGCACCACACTGTCAAATCATGGACTAATTAGGCTTAATAGATTCGTCTCGCGAATTATACTCCATCTGTGCAATTAGTTTTGTAATTAGCCTATGTTTAATACTCCTAATTAGCATCTAAACATCCGATGTGACAGGTGTTAAACTTTAACAGGGTGTTGCCAAACACCCCCTAAGTGTGACCAAATTTATAAAAAAAAACTAGTAACATTCACGTTTTCAAATAGATTTAGTATGAAAATATATTACATGATTAATCTATTAATATTTATTTTGTAAAATAAATGTTAGTACTATTCCGTATAAATTTGATCAAATTTAAAATTGGTTGACTTCTTAGTTATTGTTTTTGGATGGAGGGAGTATTTAACTAGTACAACAACAACTGTTGGAGCATACTGCCCTGAAGAAGATGATGGGGCGTCTGGTGAGGATGGCGAACTGGGTACAGGTGACGACGCCGGCACGGTCATGAGCGTCTGGGAGCCCAAGGACAAGCTACCGGCGGCCGCCGCCGAGTCAGCGGGGAGGAGGAAGAAGGAAGCGAAGCGAGACACCGGCAGGCTCTCCGTCGTGCTCCTGCACGGCTTCGCGGGCGACGGCATCTTCACCTGGACGCTTCAGGTTGCACATGCACCTAGCATTGATCAATTAATCCATCTCTCGTTATTGCTGCAATTTTCTTTACTACAAAACAAAATGCTGGCAGGTCGGTGCACTCGCCAAGCACTACGACGTGTACGTCCCTGACCTGCTCTTCTTCGGCGGCTCGACGTCGTCGACGCCGCAGGGCGGCGGCGGCCACCGCCGTTCCCCCGCGTTCCAGGCGGAGTGCGTGGAGCGGTGCGCGGTGGTCGGGTTCAGCTACGGCGGCTTCGTGGCGTTCCGGTTGGCGGAGGCGCACCCGGGCCAGGTCGCGTCGGTCGTCTGCACGGGCTCGCTCGCGGGCATGTCCCGCTCCACCGGCGAGGCCGCGGAGGGTCGGCGCCGCGTCGTTCGCCGAGTTCCTCCTCCCCGGCGACGCCGCGGGGCTCAGGTCGCTCTTGTCCACGGGCACCCACAGGAAATGGTGGTTCCCGGATTTTGTCCTCAAGGACTATCTCAAGCTGGCATGTCTCTCAAGATGATAAGAACTAAGCTGCCGATCTTGCCACGCACACATTGTGTTGCTTGCAAAAGTTGCGCAAGTTTTTATTTTCGTTCTTTTTTGAGAGCACAAGTCCTGCAGATGATGTTTAACCGAAGGAGAGGTCGGAGCTGCTGGAGGGCTTGGTGATCAGCGACGAGGACGCAGCTGCCGCTGCTCCTTGTTTTGGGCAGGTACGTATGCTACTCTCTGATCTACTGCATGATACCGTGATACGGTGCGTGCGTACGCATTGGATTCAGGATTGAAAATTTGACGAGTTAATTTGACTCAAAAATGTATACGGTTAAGGATTACGATACAAGGGTAGGAGGGCAAAACATGACCACAAATAATTTGAAATAAACTAGTGATATTTTACCATAGTACCATGGTCTATAATCCAACTTTATAATCTAGGTTGATTATAATCCCAAACAAATAGGGCTTGATGAGGACATGACACACTTAGATATAACTATTCGGGCTAAAGGTAAGGTGAGCTCATTCCTATATATTCTTTTTATAATTAGTAACCATGGAGAGGACTGTGAAGCACTTGAAAAGAGGCATGGAGGTGGAGAGGACCCATGGACGTCCAGTCCAAGCTGGAGGTCCAAGTTCGAGCCCACCTCGGAGTCCAGGAGGAGCACACACAAAAAAACGACGCCTGAATCGCATACGGAGTCCGTTTTGGACGTTCTTTATATGGATGGAAAGATAATTTCATAGAGTTTCTAATGGCATCAGTCCTACATCAAAATTCTATTTGAGTCAACAGAAATTGTTGAAATGAGTGGACGTCCAGAATCTGTCAGGGTGCTGTGTCACCGTCTTTTGGGCCGGTGGGCCGTGTATCGTATTGGGATCCATTAGGGATGTGTCCAGGGCGTGGAGCTCACCCCTAACTCCTTATATTCAGTAGCCTCCGCTCACATTATGGGTTTTGCTTAGATTCAATCTGTCATTGACAGTCACCTTTCATCGGTTTGTGAGATCCCAACTTCGTGTGCTTAATCCAAAGTTTCTGCAATTGAGTTGCGTTCTTCCTTGCTCTTGTTTGTGTTTTTGATTCGCTTGCAGGAGGTACCCTTCGTGGCGAGGTCAACTGGACTGCGCACGGTTGATAACCAGAGGAGAAGTGGTGCTTCATTGCGGGGTTCGGATCTTGCAGATCAGAAGCCGGATTGAATGTGTTGCTACTCCACCAAATCGAGAGTTATCTCTACCTGACAGAAGATCGGGCACCTAGTTCCCATCACGGCCTAAGAGAGCTTTTTCTCTCGATCGAATCGACTGGATTGTTGTTCTTATATGGAATTCCTGTACTCCAAATATTCGGAATCTCAGGACATACTTTTGCTCTGGGGCGAGAATGACAGCATCTTCACCATGGAGCTCGCGAGCAAGTTCAAAGAGTGAGTACTTGGCCATAGGCCCATAGGCCATAGCAAGTTTTCACGCACTCACCTTACCTGTTGTCGGTCCCAAAAAACTTACCGTCACGCACGGAGCTAGCACTTACACGTGAGCTAGTCATTTACCGCGTCACGCCGCGTTGAGCTAACCATTCGGTGCATGAATGCAAATGGCATCCGCGAACGCAGGCAGCTGGTCCCGAAGGCGGAGCTGCGAAGCATCAGCAAGGCGGGCCACCTGGTGATGCTGGAGCGGCCCCGCGTCTTCAACCGCTGCCTCAGGGAGTTCCTGCTGCAGCAGCAGCAGCCACGTACGACGACGACGACGACTTCTTCCGAGGCGAGCCTCTAGCTGGCTGGCCTTCTGCTGTGCGTACCCAGTAGGCCAGCAGCTGCATTGCACAAAGGACTTGCTGTGCTGTGCTTTCGTCAGGGCGAAGCTAAGAGTTATTGAATAACGTACGTACGTGCATCTGTTTAATGGTCGGCTATAGATCTTCGGTTAAACGATGCTGTGGCTCACGTGTGCGGTTAGTATGGCTTCTATTATGTTGTCGCAATGAATGATAATAACTAACCAGTTTTTTCCTCTAGGCATCTCTTTTTTCTATTTTTGTTACAGTGATGAGCTATGTAAGTTCTTTGTTCTTGTCAGCCTTGGTGTCTTTCTCAACAGCTAGTCAGCTACAGGCCTTTAGCAAAGCCTACTTCCTCACGGTCACGGACGATCGTGATCTTGGTGCACGTTTGGTCCATGGACATCATGAAATGGACTTACACTCCTTAACGTGCTCCGGCTCTTTTTTAGCCTTTGTTCAGCTCGATATTCTCCGAGTCTTTTTGGACTGTGTTCAGCTCCGCTTTCAAGGACGTCGTGAACCGCGGACCTCCCCGCCTTGGTATTCTCCGGCTCTTTATTATTGGCCGCGTTCAGCTCAGCCTCCGTATTTGGTTGGTCGTATCCATGTATGAAACGGTTCAAAATAATAATGATCATTTTGTTTCGTTGGGTGAATTGTACCAATTAATTCAGGATGAAGCTATCTTAATCAGTACATTATTTTAGTAATAGGAGTGAACCATATGGTACAAGTAAATTGGTTGAACTCTACCATTCAGAATCATCCATGCATACATCATGTAGTGCATGCAACCAAATACACTCTAGCTTGCAAAAGTATGCCTTTTGTTCTACGGCTTGGCCGTAGACGACCGAGGCTAGATCAATCATCTGCATTTTTCGGACCGTTTGCATTCGAGTCTTTTTTACGTAGCGTTTGGCACCCAACCACAAAGGTCCTAGTGTCCTTGATCCATGCATCGTCGCCTAGCTTGGCTGTTCTTCACGAGCTACTGATGAAACTATGTAGCTACAGTACAGTTGAGTGCGACAGATGCTGCTTCGGTGCCGTCCTGCGGCTTGACTCTTGCTCGATCTCAATAGCGCCGGCTGATCACAAGATGCATCTAGCCGACGGATCGCCGATACCGGCCTGGCATCCGGATCGGGGATGCGGACATCGCCGTACCACTCCACTACTGACTAACGTCAAAGCTCATAGGGTTTCTGCAACTTCACCAAGCTGCCTTCCTGTTTCATCATCACATTTCCAATAAGATCCACAGTTGGCCAACTGCGAGAACAGCCAGACCTGCAAATCGATGCAACGTACAACCTGGGAAAGGAACTCTGCAAGCCTTGCAAGTACATGAAGCTGGTTGGTTGATTGCAGTATTGCTCAAGCACACAAAAAGCTGATCTCGAATGCTCTACAAAGTACTTTAGAAAATGCAGCATTATTCCCTCGTCACCAAACGGTTCCACACATGAAAACTTCCAAGATCAAGCTCGATAACATTTCATGCAGCAGCAGCAGCCGCAGCCACAGATAACCGGTTTGTAAACTCTCCACGACATCTAATTAAATTATGAAACAACAGTCAAAGCTATCATCGACATCATTCACACAAGGGAACGTTTCCAGCAGGGGAATATGTTAACACGCACTGATACGGCTACATCGACAGAGTCAGCAGCATTCTACATTTTTTTCTCTCAACTTCTTTCCCCACCTCAAGCAGCTGATCACGCATCGCGCGGCTGTGGGGAAATTAACCTACTCATCAAACTAATGTTCTAAACCGCAGGAAACGTCCCCATGATACACAGCAGACCAATAAGTCAAACACGCTTTTGTCCTACAAATGCCCTGGCTCTTCTCTCGCAGTGTACATCTCCACAGCTTAAATCTGCACCAGCAATGAAGAGCTGGTGCGTGCCATGAACAGCGCATCTCCTTGCCAGGGATGTTTTCTGTTACAGCATTTATCTCTTGCGCCTCTTTGATTCAATCTGCAGTTGATGAAAAGACAGAACAGATAACTTATACAATCTTGTTAAAATTATATGCAAAACGGATTGTTGAAACAAGCACCAATTTTGTTACATTAATATGCACCAAGAAATCCAGAGTGAAAATGCTAATGTAGGTTTAGCTACAGCAAATGTGATCAGGCCACTGATTTGTTATGTGATCATTGCTTATGTTTTCCAGCATGTCACAGATTAGCAGTAATTTCATTGTGATTAGAATGGCAAGCTTCATATCTCTATGAGATGTTTTCAGGTGCTCAGAAGGTACTAGGTAGTACTTCCACTTCAGAAAATACCCACTATCGATCAAGGAGTGTGTGCTTCAGACATCTGAAGAGAAGACTCAAAATCAAGGTTAACAGCAAGCATTCCCAATCAAAGATTAATGACCAGAATTCCATGCATGTCTGAGATGCTAGGGAGCAATGCAGCTAACCACTACTGGAATCCACTCGTTTCCCTAGGGTTAAAATCCTAGGGAAAAGCTCAATAAATGTTAACGTTCTACAGCGGCAGCATAAATAATCTTCCTGAGAATGGAAGGATCCATTAGTTAACAAGATACTAATTTACAGTAGTAAAGCTTTGAAATACACTAAAAATACCATACAGAATCAAGACTAATACAGATGTTGCATCAAATAATCATAGGCTAGTATTGCAGTATTGCGCAATGCAAGACACGTGAAAATTCAACACAAAGCATGCAAATAGCTTCAAGAGTTGATGGCGGCAAACATCGCCAAAATTGAGCAGCGTGTTCAACAACTCAGCACTAAGCCATGATCATCAAGTAATTTCGGCAAACAGGCCCCAACCACCAGTTCTGGAAGCACATTGCTCGCAAAAACAGATCTTATAACTACATGCAAAATAGAAAGAGAAACTATATGCAAACAGAAAATAGCAAACAATCTACAGAGTCATGTAATAACTAATAAAGAAAAAAAAAGGCACTGACCTTAGAATCAGAGTTTGGTGCAACTGGGTATGAATTCGAGGGTCTCTTCGCACCATTTTCTTTAGCACAGTCTGAGCACATGTAATGATCAATCTTTTTGGCCTGCTCAATGGTCATTCCCATACAGGATGGATGAAACCTACAGAAGTTAAAAGTTGGATAATTAATAAAAAAATGGAAATAAAGAAGAACAATTACAGCATACAAATAGTAGAAACAGCATTGCATTGTTAAAATGTTGCATAAACATTTCCCACAAATAATAGAAAAGGACGGGGTTTCATGTACATGTCCTATCCATAGCATCAGGATGTAGAGAAAATAATGGTTGGCGAAAATAATATATTCCAAAGCAGAATTAAGAGGAAACAGTTACTCTTATGCATAAGAATGAAGTATCAAGGGAACCATGCCAGCGAAAGCCAAAGAAGATACACCGTATCTATGCCAGTGAAAGCCAAACACCGTATCTATGCCAGCGAAAGCCAAAGAAGAAGACATACTATCTATGCCAGCATAGCATCCTTCAGCAAGTACAATCAAGTTTGCTCTGTGTCTTTATGTTGAACACATGCCATACATTTATCATGCACACAAATTGTTCCTTTAAATACTACTATGCAGGTTAGGACTTAAATTGATAGATAATGAGACGCTTTACGGTACTTTAGAACAAAATGTGCATGTTTTCACCAAAACATAATGAGTCCTTTGCTTGTACCACGAGCCCAAGGCTTCTAATTCAGAATAGCAGAGAGGACCATGATGTCTAAAGATTCTTATAAGCAAATGATGCAGATCAAACACGTTATGAGCTTCTTCATATATACATAAAACAATAAAAAATGTCAGAGCATGCCAAAACTGAAAAACATTGCATGGCACCTTCATTTCTAAATTCCAATTCCAATCCTACATTAGTTTCTAGCATTGTAGGGGGGATGGCAATGCACCACAATCAGGTCCAAACTCCAAACAGATAGGACAGCTTCTTATCAAACAGGAAAAACCAATGTGCAACATGTATGACAAAACAGAGCAAAACAGACAAAGTCGAAAAATGCTATAAAATTTCACAAAAACCAGTCCTTTCCTTGATGATATGTGTTTAAGTTGTTCCTGAAACTATACATATCTACAATAGACATGCAAGCAACATCTGCGAATAGTGACTACCATGTACTCCAATAAATGTTTAGTCTTAGTACAAAGACCAAATTAGATAATCCAAATGATTTATACTTTGCCCCGCAGTTAAAAAGAAACTGAAGAGAAGACAACTAATTCATTCTGCATGATAAAGTAGACATAGGGCTACAAGGCAGAAAAATGTAACATCCGGACAGAGGCAGCTCATATAGCGACCACATAAACACAGGACATGCATTCTTGCGGAAAAGGTGGTGTTTTCTCAGAGATTTACCAGTCCTTGCATCCCTCACACTGCACCATAAGGTCATCCGGGTTGTATGGCATCTCGCACTTGCAGTACCTAAACATACAAACCACACCGTAAGATCAGCAATCCCACATTGCATCACAATCAAAGGTTGTGATGACCACATGAGCCAATGTTAAAAATAAGATTGGGAAGAGCACCGTACACGGCGACACGGTCGGGGGTGAACGCGCCGCTGCCCGCCTTGTAGTCAAATCGGCAGTAGAAATCCTCAGGGCCGACGTTGTCGAGCTTGGTGTAGTTCTTGAAGGAGTGGACGACGCACTTGCCCTCGATGGTGTGCGCGCTCTGCGTGTCGAAGTGGTCGGAGAGGAAGAGCTCCTTGGCGCCGTGGAACGGGCGGCGGCCGCCCTTGGCCTCCTCGGGGCGGTAGTACCAGCGGCACCGCACCCGCACGCCGCCGCGGCCGTCCGACTCCATCCGCTCCACCCGCGCCACGTACGGCGGCTTATCCGTGTCCGCCGGACGCATCAGCACGCAGTCCCCCACTTCACGCGCAGCAGCCGGACCCGTCAGGAGCTTAAATCTTAGTCACGAGCGCCGCGACGGCGGCGATCAAGAGCACGGGCGGGGCGGGAGCTTACCTCGGACCACCTTGTTGGTGCCCTTGATGGTGTAGGCGTCGACGTCCCGCTTCCCCTGCTTCGTCTTGGCCATGGCGGAGGCGGTGGATTGGGAGCAAACCCTAGCCGCGACGGTGGAGGGAGTGCGGGAGGGGGAATGCCGAATGCAGCGGCTGCCCGTTCCGACGGAGCAGGAGGTTGAGGGAGCGGGCTAGGGGCAGTCTGGTAATTTCTGCGGCGAGGGGAGTGACGGGGCGTTTGAATCCAAGTGGCGAACATCTTCTCTCCGCCGTCAGATGGAGCCTGGCTGGTTCTGCGCTGCTGTTTGGGTGCGTTTGGTTGCGAGGACGAAGTGGGACGGGACGGGACGATCCCACTTCGTCCCGCGTTTGGTTGGAGGACAGGTGGGACGGGGACATCCCTACGAGGGAATATACCCTCCAGATGCGGGATGCCCCCGTCCCACCAAAACGAGCGGACGGGGGCATCCCACTTCGCCCCCGTCACGCGCCGTCTGTCCACGCGGGCGGGCGCGGGCGAGCGCCGGCGGCCGGCGGGCGCGGGCGGGCGCAGGCGAGCGCCGGCGGGCGCGGGCGGCGGCCGGCGGGCGAGCGGGCGCGGGCGGGCGAGCGGGCGGCGGCCGGCGGGCGAGCGGGCGCGGCGGTGAATGGCTTAGGGCAGTAAAATAGACTTGTTCATTTAGTAGAATTTTTGGATACAGAAATTTTTAGGCGGTGGCCGCAGAGCGAACACAATCTTGTTTATTCCTTCCACTTGTAACAGATATCCTTCTTAGGGTAGCAGGTACAGGCGCATGTGTGCGGGCTGGCGCCGGCGAGCGGGCGCTGCCGGTGGCCGGCGGGCGCGAGCTCCACCGCGGCCGGCCGGTGGAGGAAGAAAATACCTGTTAGTATGACAGGTGGGTCCCACGAACGGTGTTAACAGGAGAAGAAAACGGTGCTTGTCCCGTCTATAGCGATCTCTCCAACCAAACAAAAAATAGGATCATCCCATCCCATTCAACCAAACAAGAAATGGGATCATCCCATCCCGAAAAACTGGAACGGGACCGTCCCGTTCTACATTGTCTCCCAACCAAACGCACCCTTTTTGGACGGCTGATTTGATGGGCTGGCTTTGCCGTTGACGCCACAAGGGGCTAGAATGTTCGCTGGCTGTGGGTTGTGACTTGTGAGAGGGAACCCATGAAAGATTTTTTTTTTTAATCGCTTGGTCGTGATCTTCAAGGTTTTGATTGATGGGCACCCTTTTTCCGCGCCGAAATGTCGGTGAATATTAATTTGGTTGACTTTTGTGGACGACAAGTGAAGCTGGAGGTCCAAGTGACGTGCTAGCATGTTTCCCCACTTCATCGAGGAGTGGGTAAAATTGTTGAAGATTGATTTTTGCATTCTATATGGTATTTATGCACTCGTGCCGTTCCATATAAATTTATAAGAAAAAGGGCGTTATTCTTAAGGTACACTTCTTTTCAAGCGAAATCAAAATGACTTCTTTTCGAGCGAAATCAAAATGAAAAATGAGTAGGCGGGAGGAGGGGTATTTATGCTCTTGTGCCATTTCATATAAATTTTAGAGAAAACAAACCTTCTTCTTAAGGGTAGTCTATGATTTACACTTCTTTTCAAGTGAAACAAAATGAAAATGAGTAGGTGGGAGGAGGGGTGTTGTAAAGGTCCAATTGTCATAAAGGAAAATGAGCCAAAAAAATTTGCCGGGCTAGACATCCAAGTACCTTTCGCTGGCAGCGTACTTGAATGATTAAATCTATAGCACCAGATATCAATGTCTTGGGTGGCAACCCGTAGGATGCGCTGTCATCAAGGTGTTAAAGATGTAGCCGTTTCAGGCGTTTCAGATGTGCCGAAGGATGATCGGGAGGGCATCGGGTCACAACTACGAGGGAGAGGACTCTTGATATGGCAACGCTCCAAGTCACGCACTAAGGTCCCGCGATGTGAACACGCTAATGTTCACCTAAACAAAAAGCGGGTGGGGCCCTAGTCAAAGAAAACATGACACGCCATCTTGTTGTAGTTTGTGGCATCAAACACATGCGACTTTGGTCTGTTTGAGGAGAACTATGGTGACCTAGATGAAACTTGGTATTGGTGCCTACGAGGTTGTAAAGGTCCAATTGTTGCAAGGAAATGAGCCAAAGAATGTGCTAAAGCTAGACATCCAAGTACATTCGCTGGCAGCGTATTGGCGCCAGATGTCAATATCTTAGGTGGCAATACATAGGATACGTGCTGTCATCAATGATGTTAAAGATGTAGACGTTTTAGATATGCTAGAGGATGACTACGGGGCATCAGGTCACAACGATGCAGGGAGCGCTCTTGCTTGGCAACACTCTATATCATGCATAGATGTTCGTGATGTGAACGCGCTAATGTTCACCTAGACAAAAAGCGGGTAGGGACCTAGTTCAAACAAAACATAATGTGCGATCTTGATCTAGTTGGAGGCGGTGAACTCATGTGGCTTCGGTTGGTTTGAGAAGAATGCTAGTCACCTAGATAAAAACTGATGCCAGTGATCCTATAGGGTTTGTAAAGGTCCAACTGTCGCAAGGAAATGACGCAACAATGTGCTGGGACAACCATCCAATTACATTTTGTTGGTCGCCAGATGTTAATGCCTTGGGTGACACTACGTAGGATGTGTGCTGTCATCGATGATGTTAAAGATCCAATCATGCCAGAGGATGATCGGGAGGGCATAGGGTCACAGTGATGATGGGAGCGCTTTTGGTATGGCAACGCTCCAAGTCATGCACGGATGTCCGTGACGTGAATACACCAATGTTCACCTAGACCAAAAAGCAGGTAGGAGCCTAGTTAAAGAAAACGTGGTGGCCATCATGATCTCTCAACATTATGGTAGGGGGGCCCACGCCAACGGAAATAAGGTGGGGATGCTTGACCTCCCCGCGTACCTAAGATGCGGGGGCACGCGAGGGCCCCACATGGACAGTGAAAAGCATGTGAACACCCCCGGGGCCATGACCAGAAGGGCCCATGAGGCTGCATGCAACATATCATGGACAACATTCGAGGCGTGCGTTAGCTTCAGGACGAACGGAACGAGCCTAGCGGTAGGCGGGCACCTTAAATGCCCCTGACGGGGGATAGACTAGCACCAAGCAGGGATAAGGGGCAGAAGGTGTGCCTTCCCTGTCAAAACATTATAGGGATAGGCCGGACCAAACACTCACGTGCGACCCTGCAGCAGAGAAGAGGCTTGGATGGCAAGGAAGCGACTCGTGACCCATCGGATCATGGTGGGCTGGTGGCAAGTCAACAAGATGGGTTGGTGAGCCAGGCCGGGCAGGGCAGTCACCCTTCCCGGAGGGGTATCAGACCGTGGTGCTTGGGACGACAAGATGGGATGGAGTGAGAGGGAGGGCTATGCATGCACCTTGCCCCCTGGAGCCTGACAATGCACTGGCACAACGACAACTAGTGCTGCAGCACTGCAAGCTCACACCATGGCTGTCATGGGCTCCTTCCCCGCCTATAAAATGGAAGGAGACCATGGCATCAGGGACACAACTCTCTTTGAGCCCAAGAAAGCGAAGACCAAGGAGAAATATCATGAATGCTAGGAGCCTAAAAATAGGACGTAGGGCTTTACGTCTCTCAACAGTCTAAATCTGTCTAAATACCAGTCTCAAACACCCTTGTTTCCTGTTGATGGCTGTTAGCACGCCAATTTGTGAACCGCAAGCATACGAATCAGTTGTAGCTCTTTCCTCTAAGTATTTCCCCAAGGTTTATCAATCTGTGGAACTTAGAGCACAAGATCTATTTCAACTAGCATTGTTAGTATTAACTTTGTGTTTATGAGAGATTCAAATCCAATCTACTAAGCATATACAGACAAATAATAGATAGAGCAAAGGTAACCAATCTAGAGCAATCTAGACTATGCATATGTTGTAATTCTGAGCATGGTTAGCAAAGCAACACAAATATGATCTTAGTAAAAAGAATCTTTAAATCTACACCTCCGGTTCGGATCCCGAAACCCCCCACCTTTCACAAGAAAGATCCTGTCACGATCACCTCTATTAGCGCAAGCAGGTTAAGGGCATGATCAAAGAACATGTCATACTCATCGGTAGATCAGGCATGCAAATTTGGTCACCACGACCACAAGAACACCATAGGTAATCTATCATTGATTCATAGATTGAAAACAAGCAAACCCGATAAAGTATAAAACCATCAAAGGAGATACTTAGATCGCTAAGAACAGGATTACATCTATTACTTCACCATGAATGATTGTACATCACAAGATCACCACCAGGATCCTACCTTGATCTTGATGACTTCTAGCTCCAGAACTCTAGCATGATCTTCCTCGCAGGGTGATCACACCGGTAGAGGTTCGCCTACGCTAGCCTCCGACAACTTCATGACCCTCGGCTCTCCGGAGAGGTGTCCCTCAAGCTCCTTCTGCTTCTCTGCTGTTTCACGTCAAGTACGTCGTCTTGGATATGGGGTTCAGTGGATTTTTTGGGGGTATTTATAGTCCAGAGCGCGTGGCAAAAAATGGAAGGTGAGGGGGTGAAGGAAATTCCCAGGCCGATCGGCCTGGGCCTTCCTTTTAGCTGCTCGCATCTTGCTTCGTCTCTAAGTCTCCTCAGGTGTTTTGGAATCTTCTTTTCACTTGCATGTGGGCCTGATACGTCGGTAGCTTCAGGATGAGATTGATTTTCAATGACTTTCCAAATCTCCGCTTGATCTTCTTCGATCCCTCTTTGATCCCGAGCTGGTCCTTGCCATACCTTCATAAACTTAGCCCCTAAGCAATATTGGAGGGTTGCTTGCCAAAGATGGGCACCAGGGAATGCCAGAGGGTGCTGGGTCGATCGGCCTAGGCTCCTCTAGGCCGATTAGCCTAGCCCCTTCCTGGGCCCGTTGACCTTTGTCTTCATCTAGTTTGATGCCCTTTCAGTGCTTTATCCAGAAATATGCTTTTACGACCAGTTTCCTGCAAAAACACAACATCCTCCAAAATACATTGCATATGTGAAAATGACCGATTTATTAGGTGTAATCAATAGTTTAGGTATTAAATTCATGTCATTATTGAAGATAAATAGGGGTAAAAGTGTGTCAATAGTGAGTTCAACATTTCCACGCATTGCAACACTTTAATGCTGATCTTGTCACAAAATAATCCCAAGCCGAATATCAAAAAGGGGTTCCTCCGATCCCTGCCTTGGTGTTATACCACCGTCAAACACGTGGCTTTTGTCAGTTTCAGGAGAGTCTTATGGATGAGGTTGGGTTGCGTGTTAAACATGTGTAACAACCACATGAAGAATTTGATGTCCGTCGAACGCAAGACACCTAGATAAAATTTGTTGTTGGTGTCAGATTCTCATGTGGTTGTGAGGCTCTTGTGTGTTGCGTGTGGTTTGTTGGAAAAGTTGCTCCAAACAAAAATATTGCTCGTGTAGCTCGTTGTCCAAGTCAATGCCCTCAAGCTGCTGGCGTAGATATTGAAGCCTTGGTTGGGAGAGCTTATAGTAGCTTTTGCTTCCTCAGGAAGCTCCAAAAGCCACAAGCTCCCCCAAATGGGGTTGGATTCTATAAAAGGCAAAAGCTCTAAAAGCTCAGTTTATACTACAAGTGGAGAAGGTCACCTGGACTAGCTTCCCGTGGTTTTGCTCATCCGCTTCCTTCCTAATATCGTTCCTTTTCCTCACCACGATGCTGCCCATCCATGCGCTGGCCACCTCCGCCCCTGCCCTCCGCTCAGGCCCCCATCGTCCCTCCTTTCCGCTCAGGCCATCGCTGCTCCTCCCCTCCACACGGGTCGCCATTGTCCCTCCCCTCCACTCGGGCCACCAATGCTCCTCCCCTTCCTTTGCGCGGGTCATCGTCATCCCTCCCCTCTGCGCAGGCCACTGCCGCCCCTTCCCTCCGCTTAGTGTTGGTGTTTAGACCTGGTAACCTACCAAGAGGATACCTGAGGTAGTGTTTTATGCGTGGGGCACGCCGAGATCAGGAAATCGGTGGTGAACTCGAACACACGATTTAGACAAGTTCGAGCCGTTTATGTCACGTAATACCCTACGTCCTGTGTGTTGGTTGGGTTGTATTGATTGAACTTGTTTGGAGGGGGTCCATGCCTCATCTTATATTGCCGGGGGCAGGGTTACAGGTCGGTTGTTTACAAGAATACTAGTCGTATTCGACTAGAGAATCCTACTATAATTGCTACAAGTAGTTTTCTAATCCTCGACTAGTTCCTGTCCTCCATGTAGACCACGCCGTTCTGCACCGTAGTCTCCATATCTGACACATCTCGGTGTACAACCCCATGTTTAGGACTGTCCAAACCTCCCGGTGGGCCCATAGATGTATGGCCGACAACTCCCCGAGTACTTTTTAGTCAAATGTAGTAGTCCCAAGTAGTTTTGTAGGCTTCTTCGACTAGTTTGTGATACTCTTTGAGTACTCTATCGGATCTCAGTCTTCAAAAATGCACTCGAGTATTGCCATGCGGCTAGAAGGTTTTCAAGCCTTGTTTAACTTGGCCTCGAATCTTCAATCTTGAATCTTATATGGAAGTGCGATGAAAAATCGCACTCTATATAGAGTAGCCCCCGAGCATTAGGTTGAATCAAAAAATCAGGCTGAAGGTCATTCTTATATTTCACATCTCTTTCACCTTAAAACCCAAAGAAAAAACTTTTTAGCCAATGGGCACGTGGCACACAGCCCCGAGCCGTTATCCGACTAGTTTGGGTATAAGGGTCAACTAGTGGTCAACGTGACCGTTTGTCAACAGTAACCTTATCTCTTCCAGAAAAATTGGAAACCGTTCTAGCGATAGCTAAGGGCTTTTAAAAATAGAATATTCCCCGTAATTTTTGCCTCTCAGTTAACTGTGCTGCGGTTATAATAACGGAGGAATTCATCCCTTCCGTTTCACCCGAGCCATTCTGCCCGTTCACCTTCCGCACTGTAGCCCTAGCACCGCCGCTTGACATTCCCGAGCTCGAGTGCCACCATCCCCTACTGCCTAGCCCTCCGGCTCATGCGCAAGAAGACCTTAGTGGCAATGGCACCGAAGAAAGCATCCTCCAACAAGGCAGCGGAGACCAAGAAGCGAAAGGCAACCAAGAAGGAGAAGGAGATCCAACTGCTGGCATCAAAGTACAACAAGACTGATTAGACGGGGGTGCAGGCATCCAACTTTGGGAGTAGATCAAGGGCCAGTACTTGGATTATAAACTTGTAGACTCCCATTCTTGCTAGAAGCAACGGTGGTTCTATATTGGAAACCATGAGCCCTGTCTTCCCAAGGTGACCAACCACTGTCCAGTGTGGAACAACCATTGGTTGGATGAGCCAAGTACTGCAGACAGCTTCCAATTGCTGGAGCTGATAGCGAAGATTGGCACCCTCAAGAGGGAAGGTCTGAACGGCATCGGTGTGGCCTTCAGCTTCATGAGGAGGTGAGTCCAACCCCTGCAGTTCGCTGCACATGGGGATACGACTAATCGGGTCCCAATGACCCATCACGGATGACGTCGAAAGACTTGTCCGTGGATGAAGTGATGGCGCGACTGAAGCACTTCTTCAAGCATGTCAGGGGCATCCTGACGATCGTGCAAGAGCACTGCACCGCCAATCTGCCAAACCAAGTAAGTACCCGCGGCCTACAGTCCCTGAGTACTAGTTTTGGCAGCTGTTAATGTACTGACTTGTCTTCTATTTGCAGCAAGAACTCCACTTGTTCTGCTCCAACCCTCGGCTGTACAGAAGGTGATCGAGGAGGAGGAGGAAAAGGAATATTCGAAGGATTGATCCTCCTTTAGTAGCTCTGAGTCAGAGGCTGCTGAGAAGTTCGTCGTCAAGCCCCATCTTTCGGAAAAGGCAAGGTCCTATTCTGGGACGTCCAAGCGTGAAGCTAAGGATGACCTAGAAGCCAGATTGGCACCACCCACGAAGAAGGTGCATACTGTTGCCATCAAGCAAGTGGCGAAGAAGTCGTCCGCTGATGAAGTCCCCTCTCATGTAATCACATTTGAAGAAGGACAAGATCCTGAGGATCGACTACCCGTAAGTTGTTTTCTTTATCACCATGCCTAACTTTAATTCTGACATGGATGACTTGAAGGTAGTGGAGGAGGAGATAGAGGCGAAGAAAACAACTACTAATCGAAGTCGTGCAACAGAAGCTGCCGGCAATACAGGAGGTCGAGGAGCCTCCTGCTGCTAGGGCCAACCCCATCCCAGCGTAGACTACTCAAGGGGTGGAGATGACAACCAAGGCTAGCAAGGATCCATCTGTGATCCAACGAGCCGCGCCAAAGAAGTCGTCACCCGTCGTCAAGTCCCTCTGTCTGGGAGCTGGGCCCTCCATAAGGATAAAGAGGTCCACCAAGTAAGTAACGAGTACTGATTTAACTTGATGTCGCTGTGTAGTGTGTCTGTGACAGTTGTCTTATTTCAGAAAATCCACCAGCGTGGATGTCGAAGGCCCAGGCCCCAAGTCTGAAGCTGATGGCAGTTGCCGCTCAACTCAGGAAGTCATCCCGGCACCTTCAATTCCATCACCGGAGGAGGAGCCCGCACCTAAAATCGCTCCAGGTGCGGTATCTCTTATCGCAACCCTTATGCATGATGTGATTGCATCGTTTGATGTTCTTGTAATGCAAGCCCATGAGCTGCTAGTGGCGGAGCCTATTGCGGAGAGTACTTCCGCGGTGGTGGCGGAGTTGGTAGGCCTCATGCCGGATCCAGAAGCTGAGGTGGAGGTCGCGGCCAATGATGAAGTCGAGGTTGCACTTGTAGCCGTCGAGCCCGAAGCTGATGTTGAGGCTACTGGGGCGCTCCAAGTGTTAGTAGTTGTCCCGCCATCCGAGGCATCGCTGTCGACTAGTCGTGGGGCGACCTCTTCCTTGACTTCAGAGGCTGGTCCATCGATTAGCTAGGCCCTGGTCCCTCTCAGTGCACCGGATGCCGAGGAGCACAAAGAGCGTGATTAAGACAGGATTGCTTCAGGGGTGGACCTGGAGAAGATACAGTTGATAGCTGACCCTCTGGCCACCATTCAGATGGAGGTCACAGTCTTGGAGATGCATCGCTGTGTAGGCGAATTAACACAGGTAAAGTGTACTTCTGCCTTAGTCCTTTGACTTGAAATTGGTACCTGTTTCCTATACGAGTACGTACTCTGCTTTTGCAGAAACTGATCGAGTGCTCCCGTGAGAAATCAAAGATGATCCAGGGGTATGGGGACACCATCTTGCGGGCTGAAGCGCTTGAACAGGAGCTGGTCAAGGAGTAGCAATACTCCTCCTGGCCACTTATGAAGTATGATGGGTAAGCTGCAGAGTACCGGAATCTTGTACAGAGAACCGCGAAGAAGAAGGACTGCCTCCGAAAGCGCAATAAGACATTAAACCATCGGGTGGAAGGTAACTTATTATCCTCTGCTGCTTCCGAGTACTAGTTTGATCTTGGCGATGCTGACCTCCTCCTCTCCTTTGTTTTTTACAGAGCTCACCAAAGAAAATAATGGTCTCTAGGGTAGTGTCATGGACTGGCAGTTTTCGTATTACCGAGTCACTGATCAACATGACAAGTTGTCGGCCAAGTACGAGACTCTGGAGCACAAGCTCGAGAAGGAGAAGAACCTACGCGTCGACGGAGAAGTCCAACTGGTAGATCTAATGACAAAACTCTGAGCGCAAGAGGCTGAGTTGGCAGCAACCAAACTTGATCAGAAAGAGCTGACAGAAGCCGCTCAGCCTATCACCGACATGGTGGAGCCCCCAGAAGAAGGCGTGGAGCCCTGTCCTTTGACAGAGATACTCAAGGAAGTACCTGTGAAGATCATCGGCTACATCTGGAAGACAACACAGTCTGTCTTCAATTAGTTGTTGGTTATGGTGAAGTCTTTCTACCCACAGGCCGACTTGGCACCTATTGTGGAAGGCAACACCGAAGACTGCTCTGATGAGCAGTTCCAACAGTACCTGCAGGAGATGGCCCTACTGCCAAGGAAGTAGCCGGTCAGATAGACCTTGAGTAATTTGTCATATAAAAACAAATATGTTAGTGTAACATAAACAAGTTATGTAATAAAATGTAAATTATTTGAAGTCTTGTCGGAAAAAAAATTCTGATTGCTGAAATCTTTAGTTTTAGTGCATCTCACGAACTACCCTGAATTTTGCTCATGTGGTAGTCGTGAGTGTCTACGCAAAAGGTTACTCTTGTGAGCCTCTTCAGATACACGATGTTGAGTATACTTTAGGATACAACCCCTTTTTGCGGAGCGCAAGTACTCGGGTATCCGGGTAGTCAAACTCTTTCGACGAGTAGACTCTGCAGGACTTCACGAACCGGAGCCTACCTTTGCAACCTCTCTGGGTTGTTCAGGTGTTGTGCTCCGAAGGCCATGAACTATAGACTTGTTATTACAAGTTGCGACTAGACAGACTTGTCTTGATAAGATCTCGGGTAGTATAGATAACTCCCAAGTTGCTCGATGACTTATTTTGTGAAGACTGTCGATGGATGGAATCATTCGAGGAGCTGACTAGCTTAGGTATTTTGTGTGCAAACTTTGCTTTTTGCCAGATGGTGCTATCCAACGAGTTGAGTAACTTGAAAGATATATGTGCAGACTTGTTTTTACAAGCTGCGAGTTGGGTGATAGTACCTAGGGAGCTGAGTAGCTCAGTGAACTTTGCTTTTGTGCAAGTTGCAATTAGGTAGAGACTAGTCGTTTTACGGCAAAAAATAACTCTACTTTATTGAATTGTAATTTATACAATTGAGGCCGGTGGCCAATTTACATGATTATGTAAACTATGGGTAAAATCGACACAAGTGCTCGATGTTCCACGAGTTGTTGACTTCTTCACTAGTGAGAGTTTGGAGCCTATGCGATCCAGGTCCAGTGACCTTGGAGACGATGAAAGGATGCTCCCACGGCGAATTTAGCTTGTGCAGCTCCTTAGTGTCTTGAATACGCTTGAGGACCATGTCGCCTATGTTGAAAGAATGTTCTTTGATGTTGCGATCATGATAGCGGCGAATTCCTTCAAGGTATTTTGCTGACTGGATGAGTTCTGCACAGTGAGCTTCTTCGAGACTGTCTAAGTCTAAACGCCTTGTTTCTTCTGCCGCACCCTCCTTGTATTGCTCGACTACTGGGGATTTCCACATGACATCAGCAGGGAGGACAACTTCTGATCCGTAGACTAGGAAGTAGAGTGAAGACCGTGTAGGCTTGCACCGCTGTGTGCGAAGCCCCCAGAGAGCATTGAGCAGCTCCTTAAGCCACTTGCCACCTTTGGTGTTTCCAATATCGTGTAGTCTTTTCTTCAATGCTTCCAGTAACATCCTGTTGGCGTGCTCAACCTGGCCATTGGCTTGCAGATGAGCAACAGAGATGTACCATATGTTGGTTCCACTATTCTCACGGTAGTCCCAGAACTCGTGATTGTTGAAATTCAAGCCTAGGTCTGTGATGATGTGATTGGGGAAGCCATAGATATGGACAATCTCATCCAGGAAGTCGAGTACCCTGTTTGCCTTGGAGCAGGTTACCGGCTTCACCTCGATCCACTTGGTGAACTTGTTGATCGCCACAAAGTACTCGGTTGAAGCCCCCGGACACTATAGGCAGAGGGCCAATCATGTCTAGCCCCCAGCATGCGTACGGCCAAGAGGGTGGTACGGTGATCAACTTGTAGGCAGGAACGTGTTATTGCTTGGCAAAGAATTGACATCCTTGGCACCGGCGGACTAGTTCTTCGGCACCAGCGAGAACTGTAGGCCAATATAATCCTACTCTAAAAGCCTTGCCCATGATCATTCTTGATGATGCGTGGTTCCTGTAGATGCCCTTGTGGATCTCCTCTAGTATGTCCTTACCGTCTTATCGTGAGACGCACTTCATGAGTACCTCATCTGTAGAGCTTGTCCCTGACTAGAATGTAGTTCTTGCCACGGAGCGAGACTTGCTCTGCTTCTGTCTTGTCTGGTGGCAACTTGTGTTCCTTGATGTAGTCAATGAAGGGGGTTCTCCAATATACATTGATCATCATAACCTTCCATTCTGGCGCATCGTTGCCTCGATCGGTAGTTTTTAATGGTGCCGGCTCCACTATGGATGGTTTCTGTAGCTCATGGACGAAGACCCTAGCTGGAGCTTGGGCACGAGTAGATTCGAGCTTGGACAAGACTTCTGCGGATACGTTGTTATCATGAGCCATGTGATGGAATTCTGGACTAGAGAACTTATTCTCCAGCTTGTATTCTTCAAGGCAGTACACATCCATGTTATCTTTGTGGTGATCCTACTCATCGTTAACTTGGTTGATGACTATTAGTGAGTCGCTATAGACTAACAACCGCTTGATTCCCGGCGAGACTGCCAGGCAGAGCCCATGCAGAAGCACTTCGTATTCAGAGAGTACTCCCTTGGGTCTTAACATTTTGAGTACTAGGTACACGTAATGCGGGATGGCCATGAATTTGGCCAATGCTAGTCTTCCGAAGATAGCGTGATACGATATTTCAAAATTTGCCACCTCAAACCGGATGTCCTCGGTCTGATACTGGCAAGACCACCTATCCAAGGGGCACAACCGCGTTGCCTAGGATAATCCCGTAGAATGGAGAGTTCGTCGGGGTAAGCATATCTGTAACATCGAGGCTCATTTTCCTCAAGTCCTGGCGAAGAGCACGTTGAGGCCACTGCTGCTGTCGATGAGTACTTTCATCAGTTTGGAGCCTGCGACTACTAGGTCCAGGATGAGAGGATAACATCCTGGGTCGGAGAAACTACTCCATCGGTCCTTCCTTGAGAAGGTGATGGGCATCTCAGACCACTTGAGGAATGTAGGCATTGCTGGTTCGATGGACATGATTTCTCGGAGGGCTAGTTTCTAGGATCGCTTAGTAGAAGTACCCAGAGTGCCGCCAAATATGACGTTGACGGTGTTGGATGGGTCCTGGAATTTCCCGTTGTCGCCGTCGTCTTTGTCTTCTTTGGCTTTGTCCTTGTCTTTTGCTCTGGAAGGTTCTGGCAAATCTTTCATGACTCTATGAAGTCCATAGCAATCCATCACAGAGTGCTTAGAGTTTGGGTGCCATGTGTGCTGCTTTTTCAGGAGGTCGTTGAACGAAGTACTTTCTTGAGTTCCACCACTTTTCTTGTAGGATTGAAACATTGCTGTGACAGTATTGTTTGGCTTCCTCTTACGATTTTGACCACTTGAGTAGTTGCCTCAGTTGTCATTGGGATGATCATTGCAATTCTTGTCGTTGTGTTGGCCATTACTTTGGTTCTTGTTGTTGTGGACTCTATTACGACTAGACTCGAACCGCTCAATCTTTTTGTCTTCTTCATCCGCCCATGCTTGTATCATAATCTTGAGAGATTTGATATCTTCCGGGCATCTCTTGCTAAAGTCTTGGAACATCTGGCGGTCATAGAGACCGTTTTGGAAACACTATGGCGTCCTGCTCCATGATGTCCACGACAGTGGCTGTCTTGTCGAAGAAACGGCGTAGATAATTGCGCATGGTCTCGCCTTGTTGCTCCCTTGATTTGCGGTAAGTCGATCCTATTGCTAGGATATTGTATTGCTCCTGCGAAGTTATTTGTGAATGTCACCTTCAGTTGACTCCACGTGTCAATGGAGTTCTCCTATAAGGATTCGAGCCATGTGAGTGGCCTTGCCTCCATACAGATGGGAAAGTAGATAACTTTGGTATCATCGTTTCCTCTGTCGTCTGGACTGATATCGAGTAGCACCTCAGCCATTCGACTGGGTCCTGCTTGCCATCTTACTTGGTAATACCCGGAGGTTTAAACTTGTTGGGTAGAACTGTCTTGCATACTCGTTTGAGAAGGCAGGAAATCCGCCAGAATCTTCTCCCAAGTACTCGACTTCTTGCTCGCGCTCACGGCGGTGCCCTTCGGTGATGTCACAAGCGCCGCGGTTGTTGTTGAGCTTCTGACAAAGGTCATGCACAGGCATTCAGGCTGTAGATGGGGCCCACGGTGGCCATGGCCTCCTCCCGAGGATCCCGCCCAACTACTCTCCGCCCTGTGCCAACTTGGTCTGGGGTTCTCAATTCTGGGAATCTCGTTTTTACTTGGTCGGGCATCTTCATTACGACTAGGACTGACGTTACTGCCATGATGGGAAGGGGTGCGTTGGACTAAGTTTATCAGGCTCAGCTAATCGAGCTGTTCATATGCATGCTCTGCCAGCTGAGCCAGTTGCCTGGTGTACTTGTCTTGTGGCATTGCCCGAGTAATTAGGTCAATAGATACGACGGTGGCGAGAGGAGTACGGTGTTGATGTGATTGAACTGCATCAAACATGTGATCCAAGTTTGTAATGGATAGATCAGATGCGAGGCGGCGGCAAAGATCTGCTCTTGCGGGATTTTGTGCTCGCCGTTGGGTTCTCTGAGCTTCCATTTCTTCTCCTTCTATGTTGGCGGTGAGCTCATCCTGCGACACATCATCTGGGTGACATTCATATCGCGGATTCCTCTCTGGTGATTCTTCACTGTCACCACTATCAGCCATACACCTATGGCCCCACCGGGAGGCTTGGACAGTCCTACAATACTGGGCTGTACAACAAGACGTATTAGACATGGAGACTACGGTGCAGGACAGGCGTGGTCTATGTGACGAACAAGGACTAGTAAAGGATTAGAAAACTACTCGTAGCAACTAGAGTACGAGTCTCTGGTCAAATCCGACTAGTACTCATCAATCAATACAATCAACCAACACAAGGACGTAGGGTATTACGCGACATCAGTGGCACGAACCTATCTAAATTGTGTGTTCGAGTTCACCTTCGAGTTCCTAGTCTTCAGTAAGCCTCATGCACAAGATGTAATCTCGGGTACCCCCTCGATAGGTTGCCGGGTCTAAACACTGACAGCTGGCACGCCAAGTAGCGGATCTCGCTAAAGACCTACCAGCGAACTCGGTGGCTCCAATCATCATCAAGACAACCGTCGCGTTCGAAGAAGGCGCGACGTTCGTTTTTGGCTCCTGGGTCTACGTCGCGGACGGCACTAGAAACTTCCACCAACACATCGCGCCGGCCCCGAAGAAGAAGTACTACGACATCAACCTCCATCGCCAAGCTCTGGAGGACTTCATTAAAAAAGTCAACAAAATTTTCAACCTCTTCCGAGGTCCCAGGGGTGAGTCCGAGTACAACTCAACTTCTCCCACCAGTCGAAGTAGTTCCCACGAGCTGGCGCTCAAGTCATCGTGTGAATCGGTCTTCAACACAAGTCAGTTCCCATTTGGACTCCACAATGCGAGCACCGTCTACCAAGATTCCTTGTCCAGATCCCAATCCAATTCGGATTTGATTGAAGACTTTGACTACTACTCGGATTTGGACGAGCAGGGCCTGGTAATCACATCTACTCCACAGGGCAGATTCATCTACTAGCCCCGCATGAAACCACCTGCCCTCGCCTGGGATGACAAGTCACGCCTTGTCGCGTACCTTGACAACCTCCCATACCAGGAGGGAATGCCTCTGTCTCCTATCTACGAAAAAGATAGCCCTACGGAGAAAATCACGTCAAGCTCGAGTAGTTACTCCCCAGAACGAGAACTACTCATCATTGTCGCCCCTCAAAGAGCAAACAATGATGGTGAGCAGTCACCAAAAAGAAATCCACGGCTTGAACATCACCCAGATGACGTGTCGGCAGATGAATTCTCTGCCAATGTCCAAGGAGAAGAGATGGAGGATCAGAGGACATGCCGGCGAACAAGAAACACAAAGCAAGCAGAACGTCGACGTCGCCTGGCAAACGACCTACCCATCATGAACCAGGATCAAGTGTCCAAAGCAGTCTCAACACCCCAACATAACACTCATCTTGCCACTGTCACTCGGGCAATGGTGCAAGACAAGCACACCAGGCAACTAGCTTCCTGGCGGAGAACGTGTATGAACTACTCGATCGACAGAGCTCGAACAACTTGGTCCGACGCACCTCTTCCCACCATGGCAGTAGTGGCAGGCATCCAAGTCGCCGTGAAGCCGCTAGAAATGAGGTTCCTAGGATTAAGCAATCCAGGGCAGGTCAACACATTGTGGAAGGTAGTCGGGCAGGACCTTCAGCTGGGCTTTGCCACCATTGGCCCTACCCGGAACCTGAGCAACCTCGTGACCTTTGCCAGCAGATCAACCAGAATCATGACGCGAGTGACATCACTGAAGGGTGCCACTGCGAACGCAATCAAGAAGTTGATTACTTGGGAGAAGACACGGATGGGTTCCCCGCCTTTTCAAGCTGAGTACGCAAGACTACTCTACCCGATGAGTTCAAACTTCCAGGTATCAACAAGTACGACGGCAAGTAGGACCCAGTCCAATCGTTGCGGTGCTACTCGCTAGCGGTCCAAGTGGTGGGAGGAAACGATGACACTAAGGTCATTTACCTCCCAATTTACATGGAAGCAGGGCCACTCACATGGCTCGAGTCTCTGATGAAGAACTCCATCGATACATGGAGTCAGCTGAAGACGGCATTCCCGAACAACTTCGCCGGAGCAATGCAGTGCCCCGGCAACAGGATCTTCTTGTTGCAAATCAAACACCAACAAGGCGAGACTCTGCATAGCTATCTACGTGGTTTCTTCAACAAGAAGGCCACTGTCATAGACATCACGTAGAAAGACACCATAAAATGTTTCCAGAATGGTCTCTATGATCGCTGGATGTTCACAGATTTTGGCAAAAATCGCCCGAAAGATATCAAGTCTCTCAAGACCATGATACAAGTCTGGGCAGATGAAGAAGAAAAGGAGATTGTGCGGTTTGAATTTAACTGTAACAAAGGCCAAAACAACAACAACCAGAATAACGGCAAAAGTAACAGCAAGAATCGCAACGATCGTCCCAACGACAACCGAGGCAACTACTCAGGAGGTCAAAACTGCAAGAGGAAGCTAGACAACACTGTCGCGGCAATGTCCCAGTCCTCCAAGAAGAGTGGCGGGTATCAAGAGAGGATTCTGTTCACGGAGCTCTTGAAGAAGCTGTGTCCATGGCATCCAAACTCCAAACACTCTGCAATGGACTGCATAAGCCTTCATAGAGTTATGAAAGATATGCTAGAATCTTCTCGAGCTAAAGACAAGGGAAAGACCAAAGAAGACAAAGACGAGGACAACAATGGGAAATTCCAAAACCCGTCCAACGCCATCAACGTCATATTCGGCGGCACTCCAGGTACTGCTACCAAGCGGTCCCAAAAACTAACCCTCCAGGAAAACATGTCCATTGAGCCAGCAACGCCTACATTTCTCAAGTGGTCCAAGGTACCAATCACCTTTTCCAAAAATAATTAGTGAACTTGTTTCTCCAACCCAGGACGCTATCGTCTCGTCCTAGACCCAGTTGTCGCACGCTCTTGCCTCACAAAAGTACTCATCGACGGCGGCATCGGCCTTAACGTGCTCTTTACCAAGACTTTGAGGAAGATGGGCCTCGACATGATAGATATGCTCACACCGATGAACTCCTCATTACTGGACCGAATACATCCGGTTTGAGATGGCTGACTTCGAGACTTCATACCACACCATCCTCGGAAGACCAGCGCTGGCCAAGTTCATGGCCATCCCGCATTACGTGTACCTAGTACTCAAGATGCCGGGACCCAAGGAAGTACTCTCCCTACGCGGAGACTTGAAGAGATCGTACGACTGTGACACGGAAGCTGTGGAACTGGCAGCGACTACTTAGGTGCCAAACTCCACGATGCAGGTCTTTGTCGCCTCCAAGAAATTGCCCCCAACAAACCTCGAAATCCCAGAGAAGAAGTCGGGGGCAACCAAGGTCAAGCCAGCAGGAGAAGCTGATCTCAAAGCCATTAACCTCGAGACTGGCGACAGCTCCAAGACAGCCCTAATTGGCGCAGGGCTAGATCCCAAATAGGAAGACGCGCTCGTCAGCTTCCTCCGGGCCAACCGAGACATTTTTGCATGGAAGCCATCTGATATGCCGAGGGTGCCTAGGAAGTTGATCGAGCACTCACTAAATGTGGATCCCAAAGCTACGCCCAAGCGGCAACGACTACGTTAGTTCGTCCAAGACAGAAGAGAAGCCATCAAAAAAGAGGTGGCCAAACTACTCGCGACTGCCTTCATAAAAGAAGTTCTTTACCCAGAGTGGTTGGCTAACCCCATCTTGGTGCAGAAGAAGAACAAAATTGAGTGGAGGTTGTGTGTCAACTACACAAACCTCAATGAGCACTGTCCTAAGGATCCCTCCGGGCTCCCTAGAATTGATCAAGTCATCGACTCAACGACTGGGTGAGCTCTACTCTGTTTCCTCAACTGCTACTCGGGGTATCACCAGATAGCTCTCATGCAAGAAGATCAGATCAAGATCGTGTTTATCACCCCACATGGAGCTTTTTGCTACACTACAATATCCTTCGGGTTGAAGAACGCAGGCGCCACGTATCAACGAGCCATCCAGGAGTGCTTCAAGAACCAGCTACACCGCAACATAGAGGCGTACGTGGATGACGTGGTCATTAAGACTAGAAATACCGATGACTTCATTACGGATCTGAAAGAAACCTTCGCAAGCCTGCGATCATACCGGTGCAAACTGAACCTAACAAAATGTGTGTTCGGTGTACCCTCTAGAAAACTACTCGGGTTCATCATCAGTCATCGAGGAATCGAGGCCAATCCTAAGAAGATTGCTGCCATCACCAACTGGCATGCCCCATTGTGCATCAAGGACGTCCAGAAGCTGACCGGATGCATGGCGGCCCTTAACAGATTTATCTCAAGACTTGGGGACCGGGGACTACCCTTCTTCAAACTACTCAAGTGGCAAGACAAGTTCTAGTGGCTTGAGGAGGCGGAGCAAGCCCTTCAATAGTTGAAAGACTTCCTATCAAAGCTACCGGTCCTCACGGCGCCTACACCCAATGAAAACTTGTTGCTCTACATCGCTAGGACTACTAACGTCGTTAGCACAGCGATCGTGGTCGAAAGACCAGAACCAGACCATGTATACAAAGTACAGAGGCCTGTCTACTTCGTCAGTGAGGTGTTGTTAGATTCCAAAATAAGTTTACTGCTAGTACAGAAGTTGCTATACTCAATACTACTCACCTCGCGAAAGGTACGACACGACTTCCAGGAACACAACATCTCCATCATCACAGACTTCCTCTTGGGAGACATACTCCACAATAGATATGCAATAGGAAGAATCTCCAAGTGGGCACTAGAACTTGGAGCCTTATCCCTGGAATTCAAACCAAGGACTGCCATCAAGTCGCAAGCACTAGTTGATTTCATGGTAGAGTGGCGGAAAAATCAAGTACCTGCACTGGCAGAACGACCAGAGCATTAGGTCATGTACTTCAATGGATCACTCAAGCTCGAGTGTGCCGACGCAGGGGTACTCCTAATCTCCCAAAGGCGAATACCTCAAGTACGTTCTGCAAATATTCTGGGAGGTTTGCAACAACGAAGCAGAATATGAAGCGTTACTGCACGGGCTCCGCCTGACAGTGTCGCTGGGAATCAAACGGTTGTTGGTCTAGGACGACTCACTGGTGGTCATCAACCAAGTCAACAGTGATTGGGATCTCCACAAAGACAACACGAATGCTTACTAACTTGAAGTGCAAGCTGGAGAACAAGTTCTCCAATCTGAAGTTCCATCACATGGCTTGTGATAACAACATAGCTGCAGACATCTTGTCCAAGCTCGGGTCAACTCGTGCCCAAGTCCTAGCTAGGGTCTTTGTCCATGAATTACACAAGCCATCCATAGCGGAACCGGCAAATTTAAAAATCACTGATCGAGGCAACAATGAGATAGACCGGGAGGGTATGATGATCGATGTGGACTGGAGAACCCCCTTCATCGACTACATCAAGGAGCACAAGTTGCCTCCCGACAAGACAGAAGCAGAGCATGTCTCACGGTGCGGCAAGAAGTATGTTCTAGTTGGGGCCAAGCTCTACATATGAGGCACAACATCAGAAGTACTTATGAAGTGCGTCTCACGCGAATACGGCAAGGACATACGAGAGGAGATTCACAAGGGCATCTGCGGCAACCACGCTTCATCCAGAATGATCGTGGGTAAAGCTTTTCGAGCAGGCCTCTATTGGCCTACAGCTCTCAAGGATGCCAAAGAACTAGTCCGCCGGTGCCAAGGTTGTTAATTCTTCGCCAAGCAGTAGCACATCCCTACCTACAAGCTGATCACTATGCCACCCTCCTAGCCCTTCGCATGTTGGGGCCTAGACATGATTGGCCCTTTACCTATGGTGCCTGAGGCATTCAACCAAATACTCGTGGCGATCGACAAGTTCACCAATTGGATCGAGGTGAAGCCAGTGACCTTCCTAAAGGCAGACAAAGTACTTGACTTCCTCAACGAGATCGTCCATCGCTACGGCTTCCCCAATCGCAGCATCACGAACCTAGGCTCGAATTTCAACAATCACGACTTTTGGGAGCGAGAACAGTGGGATCAATGTCCGGTACATCTCTGTCGTTCATCCACGGTCCAACGGCCAGGTTGAGCGCGCCAATGGGATGGTACTGGAAGCACTCAAAAAGAGACGACGCGATATTGGTAACATTAAAGGAGGCAAGTGGTTCAAGGAGCTATCCAACATCCTCTGGGGGCTTTGCACATAGCAGTGCAAGCCTACTGGGTACTCACCCTACTTTCTGGTCTACAGATCAGAAGTCATCCTACCTGCCGACATCATGTGAAAATCTCTATTAGTCGAGTAATACGAGGAAGATGCGGCTGAAGAAACTAGGCGTCTAGACTTAGACAACCTTGAAGAAGCTCGTTGTGCAGCACTCATCCAGTCAGCAAGATACCTTGAAAGAATTCGCCGCTATCATGATCGCAATATCAAGGAACATCCGTTCAACACAGGAGACATGGTCCTCCAGCGTATTCAAGACACCAAGGGGCTGCACAAGCTAAATTCGCCCTGGGAGGGGCTTTATATCGTCTCCAAGGTCATAGGACCTGGGTCACACAAGCTCCAAACTCTCACTGGCGAAGAAGTCGACAACTCGTGGAACATCAAACACTTGTGTCGATTCTACCCATAATCTACACAATCATGTAAACCGGCCATCGGCCATAATTGTACAGTTACAATTTAATAAAGCAGAGTTACTTTTTGTCGCAAAAGACTAGTCTCTGCCTACTCGCAACTTGTACCCACAAGTCCACACACTTATCTTTCAGGTTATTCAACTCGTTAGATAGTAGCAACTTGCGCAGAAGCAAGCCTGCACACACAAATCTCGAGCTAATCAGCTCCTTGGACAAACCTGTCCACCAACGGTCTTCGCAGACAAAAGTTGTCAAAAATCTTGAGAGTTATCTACACTACTCGAGTCCTAATCCGGACAAGTCTGTCTAGCCGCGGCTTGTACTAACAAGTTTGCAAGTTCCAGGTTCTTCGGAGCACAGCACCTATAACAACCCAGAGAGGTTGCGAAGGTAAGCTCCAGTCCATGAAGTTCTGAAGAGTCTACTCGCCTGATGAGTTTGACTACCCAGATACACGAGTACTGGAGCTCCGCAACAAGGGGTCACATCCTAAAGTTACTCTAGATAATGTATTTGAAGAGGCTCCCAGAAGCAGCCTTGTGCGCGGACACTCGCGACTACCAAACGAGCAAACATCTAGGTAGTCCATGAGATGCACTAAACTGATGGAATTCAAACAAGTCGACAAGAAAACAAAAATTGCGACAAGACTCACAATAATTTGCATTAACATAACTTGTTTATATTACAAACAATTATTTTTGCAAATTACTCAAGGTCTATCTAACCAGCTACTTCCTGAGCTATGGGAGCCATCTCCTCCAAGTACTCTGGAACTGCTCATCAGAGCAGTCCTCGGCAATACCTTCTGCCACAGGAGCCAAGTTGGCTTGTGGGTAGAACGACTTCACCATCGCTAGCAGCTGCCTGGAGATGGACACCGCAGTCTTCTTCATGTAGCTGGTGAACTTCTCAGGTACATCCTTGAGTCTCTCTACCATGGATCGGGGCTCCACACCTTCTTCCGGAGGCCCCACCATGTCAGCAATTGGCTAGGCGTCTTCTAATAGCTCCCTGAGAGCAAGATCCTTTGCCTCCAACTCAGCCTACTTCGCTCAGAGTTTCTCCATTAGATTGACAAGCTAGACCTCCCCGTCCTTGCACGGCTATTTCTCCTTGTCAAACTTATGCTCCAAGATTTTGTACTTCTTGGTCACCTTGTCATACTCATCGGTGACCCGGTAGTACACATTCTGCCAGTCAACAGCACGACCATGGAGATCGTTATTCTCCTTGGTGAGCTCTGCAGGCATAAAGGCAATCAACAAGTCAATATCAGCAGGGGTCAGACAAGTACCCAGAGACAAAAGAGGTTAACAACTTACCTTCGTTCCGGTTCCTCAAACCCTTTGTTGAGCTTCTAAAGGCAGTTCTTCTCTTCCACGGTGCTCTGTACAGCATTTCAGTACTGGGCAACCTACCTATCGTACTTCATTAATAGCCGGGAGGAGTATTGCTGCTCTTCGGCTAGCTTCTACTCCAACGCCTTAGCTCGTTGGATGGTGTCCCCAATCACTTCGAGAACTCTCGATTTCTCACAGGAACACTGGATTAGTGTCTACAACACAGAGCAAAGTACCCGTATAAGCATCAAGCGCCAATTTCAAGACAAATATCAAGACAGTAGAAGTAAAAGCTTACCTGTGTGTACTCGCCTACTTGGTGGTACATCAGCTCAGTCTCGAAACTCATGGTGGCCAGGGGGTCAGCTATCAGCCAGTCTCTCTCTCAGTTCGCCACGAGGGGGAGTTGTGTGTCATCATGCTCCCCAGCACCCGGCGCACCGAGAGGGACCATTGCCCGGCTGGTGAATGGACCAGCCTTTGACGACAAAGAGGTAGTTGCCACGCGACTAGTCGACACCCTCGCCTCAGACGGCGGGACAACAAACAACACTGAAATGCCCCAGCAGCCTCCACGTCAGCTTCTAGCTCAAAGGCTACACGTGTACCCTCGACTTCATTGGTGGCCACCACTTCAAGCTCGGCTTCTGGCTCCACTTGGGCCTCCGATTCCAGCTTAGCATCCGGATTGAGCATCATCGCCACTAGCTCCATCACCATAGCGGAAGCACTCTCCACGACGGGTTCGGCCTCCGGCAGCTTGGGGGCTAGTACTACAGAAACGTCAAGTGACGCCAACAAGTTGTACATGAGAGGTGCGACAAGAGATACCGCACCTAGGGCAACCTCGGGCGTGGGCTGATCCTCTGGCGGCGCGACAACGGGCTCCAAGGCGAGCTCGAGGGCTGAGCAGCTACTGCCATTAGCTCAAGAACCCGTGACAACTTCTTGGGCTCAGTGGCTATCGCCATCAGTGCCAGACGTCGTACTCGAGCCCTTAGTGTCCACACTGGTGGATCTCCTACAAACAAGATAAGTACCATGACACTACTCGGCGACACTACTCGAGGACATCAAGTCAACATCAGGTACACAGATACTTACTGGGTGGACCACCTTATCTTGTGGGAGGGTCTGGTTCCCAAGTGCAGTGCCTTGACAGTTGGTGACGACTTCTTTGGTGTGGCTTGCCGGATCACAGTTGGATCCTCACTAGCCTTAGCCGTCGTCTCCTCTTGTCGAGTACTCGGCGCCGGGACTTCTTGTATCGTTAGTAGCCTTCGCCGCCACAGGATCAGAGTAGTCGATTCTTCCACCTCTATCTCCTCCTCAACTACCTGCACGTTAGCAATGTCAAAATCGGATTCTAGTGATAAAAGCAAGACAATGTATGGGTACTCAATCCTTAAGATCTTTTTACCTGAGGAGGGACTTCATGGTTGACACTTCTTGGCCACCCTCTTGGCAGCAATAGTACGCGCCTTCTTGGGGATGGCGCCACATCGACTTCTGGAATGTCCTTCGCTGCACACTTGGACATCCCCGACGATGATCCTGCCTTGTCAGAAATATAGGGCTTCACAACATATTTCTCAGCAGACTCCGACTCAGAGCTACTGAGGGAGGACTAGTCTACTTACTCCTCCTTTTCTCCTTCCTTCTCCTCCTCCTCCTTGAGCGCCCTTTGTACAGCCTCAAGGGACTGCATACGGGGCGTGACATCAGCACATGATGGCGGAGGGTTGGAGACGTACAAGTTCAACTCATCCTGCAAGCAACAGCAGACTAGTCAGCACAATGACAGAAGTCAAAATTAGTACTCAGGTGCTGCAGGCCATGGGTACTTACAAAATTAGGCGGGATTCTGGCGCAGTGCTCTCGCAAGACCGCTGGGATACCTGTGACGCGCTTGAAGAACCGCTTCAGGCGTGCCATCACCTCGTTAGGAGACAACTTCTCCAACATCATCCTCGATGGGTTGTTAGGACCCGAGTAATCATACCCCGCAATACAACACACCTGCAGGGGTTGGATGCGCCTCCTCATAAAGCTGAAGGCCACACCGACACCGGTCAGGCTTGAGGCGGGCAATCTTTGCAATCAAGTCCGGCAGCTGAAAGCCGTCGAACTACTCAGCTCGTCCAGCCAGTGGTTGTTCCACACTGGATGATGGCCGGTTACCTTGGGAAGATGGGGCTCATGATTTGCAATGTAGAACCACCATTGCTTCCATCCAGAATGGGAGTCTATCAACTTGTACTCGAGGTACTAGCTCTTGTACTGCTCCTAAAGCTGGATCCCCGCCCCTCCGACTACTAGCGTGTGACCCATCCGAGGGTGGGGCTTCACTCTAAAGAATTTCCTAAAGAGCTAGAAATGGGGCTGAATCCCCAAGAAGGCCTCGCAGAGGTGCACAAAGATAGCAATGTGAAAGATTGAGTTAGGGTTGAGGTGGACAAGCTCTAGATTGTAATACTTCAGCAATCCCCTGAAGAACTTGGACAATGGCAGAGCCAGCCTGCGCTTGATGAAGTGCATGAAGATCACTGTCTCATCCGGGTACACCTCAAAGGGCCACGGATTTTCGGCTGCTTCTCTCTAATCTGCGAATTCCTTCACCTAGAGGAGATTGGCATGCACCAGTACCTGGATCTCTGCCTCCTTCAAAGTGGATGGCTTACAGGCCATGGCTTGGTTCGGCGACGCCATCTGGTCAGTCTTCCCGTACTTGGGCGCCGGCAGCTGGACCTCCTTCTCCTTCTTGGCGGCCTTGCGCTTCTTCAATTCCGCCGCCTTGCTCAAGGATGACTTCTTGGGTGCCATAGCTCCGATAGTCTTCTGGCGCATCAGCTGGGTGGCTACATAGTGGGGGGTGGCGGTGCTCCGAGACAGCAAGCAGCGGCGCTAGGGAAACAGTGCTCGGGGAGTGTGAGCGGTGGTGCCAAGGTGACAGTGGGGAAGCTGAATGGCTCAGGCGCACTAGCTCGGCTAAACGGAAGGGATAAGATTCCTCCATCATTTATAACTGCTACACAAGGTAACTGAGCGGTGAGGATTATGAGGAATATTCCATCTTTTAAGCCATTAGTGATCATTGGAACGGTTACCAAGTTTTTCGGAAGAGATAAGTTTTCTAACGACAAACGGTCACATTGGACCAGTGGTTGACCCTTATACCCAAACTAGTCATGTAACGGCTCGGGGCTGTGTGCCACATGCCTGTTGGACAAAAAGTTTTTTCTCTAGGTTTTAAGGAGCAAAGATGTGAAATTAAAAGATTTGGCCCTCAACCTGATTCTTCAATTCAACCTAAGGCTTAGGGGCTACTCCATATGGAGTGCGATTTTTCAAATCGCACTTCCATATAAGATTCAAGATTCAAGACTAAGTTAAATGAGGCTTGAGCACCTTCTAGCCGCATGGCAGTACTCGAGCACATTCGAAGACTCAATCCGATGGAGTACTCAAAAGAGCACAACAAACTAGTTGGTGACGTCTACAAAAGTACTCGGAACTGCTGCATTTGACTAAAAAGTACTTGGGAGCTTGTCGGCCATACACCTATGGGCCTACCGGGAGGCTTGGACAGTCCTACAATACTGGGCTGTACACCAAGACATATCAGACATGGAGACTACAGTGCAGGACGGTGTGGTCTACATGACGGATAATGACTAGTCAGGGATTAGGAAACTACTCGTAGCAACTAGAGCAAGACTCTCTGGTCGAATCCGACTAGTACTCTTGTACAACAACTCACCTGTAACCCTACCCTCGGCAATATAAGGCGAGGTAGGGATCCCCTCCAAACATCTCATCAATCAATGCAATCAACCAACACACAAGACATAGGGTATTACATAATATAAGCAGCCTGAACCTATCTAAATCATGTGTTCGAGTCCACCTTCGAGTTCCTGGTCTTCGGCGAGCCCCACGCACAAGACACTACCTCGGGTACCCCCTCGATAGGTTGCCGGATCTAAACACCGAAAACCATCTTGAGCAACGACGATGGCGAGTAGTTCCCGCTCCGGAGAAAAACTACCTAAGCTGGATGTGATGATCTCTGTGGGGCCATCTTCTTCGTAGATAGGAGACAGAGGGGTACCCTCCTGGTATGGGAGAGTATCGAGGTATGCAACAAGATGTGACTCGTCGTCCTTGGCGAGAGCAAATGGCCTCATGTCGGGCTAGTAGACGAATCTGCCTTGAGGAGTGGATGTGATCACCAGGCCCTACTGCGAACTTGATCGAATCCGAGTCCGGATCCGAGTAGTAGTCGAAGTCCTCGATCGAATTCGAGTTGGATTGAGATCTGGAACGGATAGCTTGGTAGACAGTATCCGAGTTTCAGAGTCCGAACGGGAATCAACTTGTATCATAGACCGATTCACATGATGGCTTAGGCGCCAGCTTGTGGGAACCAGTCGGACTAGCGGGAGAAGTCTAGTTGTACTCGGACTCGTCCCTCGAGCCTCAGAACAGGTCAAAAATTTCGTTGAATTTTTCAACGAAATCCTAAAAATCTTGGCGATGGAGGTTGATGTCGTAGTGCTTCTCCTCCGGGGCCAGCGTGATGTGGCGGTGGAAGTTTCCAGCGCCGTCCGTGATGCAGACCTAGGAGCTGAAGACGAACGTCGCACCTACTTCAAACGCAACGGTGGGCTTGATGATGACTTGATCCATTGAGTTCGCCTGTGGATCTTTGGTGAGATCCCTGGCGCGCTAGCTGTTGATGGTTAGACTCGGCAACCTACCGAGGGGGTACCCGAGGTAGTGTTCTATGCATGGGGCTCGCCAAGATCAGGACCTCGATGGTGAACTCAAATACATGATTTAGACAGGTTTTAGGCCGCTTATGTCGCATAATACCCTACATCCTGTGTGTTGGTTGGGTTGTATTGATTGAACTTGTTTGGAGGTGGTCCTGCCTCACCTTATATTGCCGAAGGTAGGGTTACAGGTCGGTTGTTTACAAGAATACTAGTCGAATTTGACTAGAGAGTCCTACTCTAATTGCTACGAGCAGTTTCCTAATCTTTGACTAGTTCCTATCCTCCACGTAGACTACGTCGTCCTGCACTGTAGTCTCCATATCTGACACATCTCGGTGTACAGCCCCTTGTTTAGGACTGTCCAAGTCTCCCGGTGGGCCCATAGATGTATAGCCGACACTCAGGCCCCTGCTGTCCTCCCCTCTGCATGGGTCACCGTCATCCTTTCCCTCCCTCGATGCCCGCCGCAGCCTAGCTCCGCTGGTGCTCTCTTTCCTCAACAGTGGCAGCCACCACCCCAAGCTCCCCTTCCTCCTCCTTAATGATTGATAGAAGCCAACAACCAAAAAGTAGGAATGCCAAATAGGCTGCCTTTGCTTCTCCAGGAAGCAGCTACAAAGTACAAGCTCCCCCAAACAAGGCCATAAGTTTGTGCGTGACAACCATAGTGAGGTGCGGCTATAGAGAGAGGTGGAAGCTGGGATAGGAGGCTACTACAAAAGGCCTATGGATGTGTGCGTGTGGCATAAGAGAACAAGGTAGGGGGGTTCGATAAACAGACGATCAGAAGCCAATCAAGAAACTAAATGATATGACATACTATCATGGACACAAACACAAATGAGTGCCCCGTAGCTGTAAACCTCATACGAGATTAAAGTTGAAGGACTACGAGGTAGACTACACTAGCGCAAAATAAAATTTTTCTACCGCGTAAATTAGGAACACTGATGTTTATGGATCATGGGATTACCACTAGATGCGCAGATATGGAAGTTGATGAAGCGCGTCGGGGCAGTGTAGTCGATCACACGTCGGGGCAGTGTAGTCGAACACCTCTATGTCAAGCGTGCAGCTCCTCATGCAGTGGCTCGTCCAAGTTCTCTACGTCAGTCGTATGGCTCCTCGTGCAGCGGCTCGTCCAAGTGCTGCAGATGCAACACCTCCAAGGTATCCACACGTGCGGGAAGGAAGCGTCGCAAACCGGACTGCTAGATTCGCGAGTGCAACTAGGCAAGGGCGTGGGAGGTGCGGCGGCTGCTCGACCAAAAAGGATTAACCCTAAGCCGCCCTCACCCCTCAATATATATAAGGGGTCCCTGACGGCCTCTAGGTCCGAAACCTGGTCCAATTCGGATTATATCCTCATTGGGCTTCCAGCCCCTTAAGTGTGCGACCCTATAGGTTCATATACGTATAGACATGACGCGAGTACTCCTACTCGGCCAATAGTTGGTAGCGGCCTCTAGCTAAACATGCCAACTCCTATACGCACATGAAGATCATATCAGACGAACCATCACAACATCACTTAATGCTATTCCCTTTGCCTCACGATATTTGGTCTAGCTCCAAGCTGACCTCTCTTTCTCAATCCTATGATTCGAAATCCCTTCCTAGGTTCTCTTAACCTTACGCAGCACGGCCGTGCATTTCCGGATCCGATCACTCGAGGGGCCTAGAGATATCTCTCTCAAGTAGAGAGGGGTAAATTCCATCTTGACTGACCACGCCTCACAGCATGCTTCCTAACAAACCTGAAAGCTATCTTTATAACTACCCAGTTACGGAGTAACGTTTGACAACCCCTAAGTAAGTCGATCCACATCTTGAGTGCATGTAACAATTTCAAGTCTAAGGACAAAGCGTATACGTTGTGTAAAGAGAGAACTATGTAACTACGTCTCATGTTGGGTCAGTCCTAGCACATGTCTCTACACGTGCTCACATTATTAGTTTAACATCTCCATGTCCATGACTTGTGAAACATAGTCATCAACTAATACATGTACTAGTCTAATATTCATGTGTGTCCTCATATGAACTCCGACTAGGGACAACTTTAGAATAACCATACAAGTAAAAGAGTTTCACATACAATTCACATAATTGTCTATCAATTCAAGTAGCCTTTAATGGATATTCAAAAGCCACAATATAAATCATGGATACAATGGAATATCATCATCTCTATGATTGCTAATAGGGCATATCCCCAACAAAAGTTGCTAAGGAAGGATGTAGGGCCTTAACTATAAGGCCACCTTCATGCTTTCTGATTATGCCAAACACAATACACATGCTCACATACACACACCACTCATAATTACACACAACTCTATCTATTTGAGCACCTCCAACGGATAGCAGATCTTAAGATTGACGAAGTCATATAGGTGCCTCATTGCCATGGGCACATCGTCTATCACTGAAATAATAATGCAGGTTAATTTCTAAATTAAATTCAGAAAATGTAAGCGCAATTGGTGCAAGAAATTTTACCATCTGAGGTACCCTAACTTTGTCCACATTCATGCTTCATAGGTAGTAAGTTGGAGCATTTGTCCTCACCGTTCAAAAAAAAAAGCATCCGACATCTTTTTTGAAGGAGTTCGTAAATACATATGGATTGTGTACAATGAATAATGTAGCATTCAAGTGAATTTAAGCAAGTCTTCTTTCCAACGTACTCTCTTTTGTCTAAATTAAAATTCTTTTTAACTTTACCATAAGTCATATTCGTTTAACTTTGACAAAATTTATAAAAAAATATAATATCATCTGCAATACCAAATGAACTCACTATGACATATTTTATGATAAATTTTAGTTAAACTAATTTGATGTGGCAGAACATGACCTCGAACATCAACCGTCGATTCTTCCCTCGACGTCAACGATCGCTGATCCCCACCACCCTTCGGAAAATCGTAACTCGCCAGTAGCCACCGGATCGAACCCGTACCGGCTTCTTCCAGCCGCCGCCGCCGAACTCTGAAACCGCAAACCCCAACGCCGCCGCCGCCGCCGCCGGAGATGGCAGCGTATCTGAGCATGGGCGAGGCGCACCGCCGCATCGGCGACTATCTCTCCCGCGTGGTCAACGCAATCTCCTCGTCGGACGGCGCCGCGCTCGCCTCCCTCGTCGCCGTCTCCTCAGCGCCCGGTTCCACCCCGCTCTCCGACGCCCTCGCCGCCCTCCCGGACTTCCCGCGCCTCGCCGGCGACCGCTTCCCGCACCTAGCCGATTTCCTCGTCCCCCTGCTCCGCGCCATCCACTCCCACTCCCTGCAGCGCTTCGCCGACGCCTACTCCTCGTTCGAGAAGGCTGCCAGGTTCGTTCCGCCTCCTCCTGATCCGGTTCATTTTATTGGATTCTTCGAAGATTTGACGTTGTTTTTGTTGCAGCGCATTCCTGCAGGAGTTCAGGAACTGGGAGACACCGTGGGCTATGGAGGCGATGCACACGGTGACGCTCGAGATCAGGCTGCTCGCTGAGAAGGTGAGTGGGGTGACTGATCTGGGGTATGTGAAATTTTGAGTATTTGGGCTCATGTATTCTGGTTCATTGTCTTGGTGTAGGCAGATAGCGAGCTTGTGACGACCGGAAAGAACCCCGACAAGCTTCAGGCTGCTGGGTCCTTCCTGATGAAGGTTTTTGGCGCACTAGCGGTATGGCATCGATCAAAAGATTTGTTCTGTATTCCTGCTTGAATGGTAATTTGACTATTAAGCATCAAATAATACTAGGACAGTTGTGAGCGATTTGGTAGTTGCATTGAATAGTTGATTTTGCAATTGGATGCAGCATCTTATCGTTTTCTGGCTCACTTAAAATATGAGGAACGTCACTAAGTGGCTATTTTTGCATTGAAATCTTTCGGTTTTTTATATTGGCTACCCGTTGAGCATGTTCTTTGATGCATCATATTTATTATTGTCATCTTTTGTGTCTTGATAGATGTTTTCTATCTAACATTTCAGGTAAAAGGACCCAAGCGTATTGGAGCACTCTATGTCACCTGCCAGCTATTCAAAATTTACTTCAGGGTAGGGTTGTTTTCCTTGTAAATTTTTGTCTGTCTGTCTGTAACTTGTGTCACTGGATTCGCAATTTAGCATAAGGCAATACATACAATATGCAGCGATCACATTATGTTTGATGAGTAGTAAGTGTAGTGTGTACACTAGTGCATCAGTTCTGTACTTTAAGTTAACATGGACTTATAGCTGATTATGTTTTAAATTGCGCAGCTTGGAACAGTAAACCTCTGTCGTAGTGTCATAAGAAGTATCGAAACCGCCAGGAATTTCGATTTTGAAGATTTCCCTGTGAAAGACAAGGTGAGATAAACATAGTTTATGTCCATTATTCCCTATTGGAGACTTAATCAGTAACCTTGACATTTGTTTTGTCACCTGCGATGGTACAGGTCACTTATATGTATTACACTGGGCGCTTGGAGGTGTTCAATGAGAACTTTCTTGTCGTAAGCTCTCTATTTCTCTCTCACACACAAACATATTCATGGTTACAAAGGTGATTTGACCAACAAAATACTGAAACTGCTCACACAAGATTTCGTTTCATTAAATCAGGCAGATCAGAAGCTAACTTATGCTTTGATGCATTGTAATCCTCAAAGCGAGTCAAATTTGAGGTACTTATATTGCATGGGGTTTTTTGTAGCATGTGATTTATGTCATACCTGTGTGCTGTGACTCTAATCTATGTTCTATTTTCAGGAGAATTTTGAAGTTTCTTATCCCCGTAAAGCTTTCAATAGGTGTACTGCCAAAAAGAACCCTCCTGGAGAGGTACAATCTGCTTGAGGTATGTTTACTTCTACTCTTGGGTTATGGCTCAAGTCGGAGGCTATTGTAGCATGTGATATATGCAGTGGAATTGAACCATCCACCTTTTTCAACCTACAATACGATGTGAGCCTTTTTTTTCATGTTACTTCAGTAACAGTGTAATAAAAAATTGCTTCGTTACATGAAGAAATTTACATGTGACAACATATTTAGTTTGCTTGAAAGGGTAACCTTGTGCCGTTCTCGATGTATAAAGCTGTTTTTGCAAGGAGTGGATAGGATGATTCAATGGGAACTGAAAATTCCTATTTGACATGTGACAGAATAGTTTAGCCACATATTGGTTACATTAAAAGAAATTTACAGTTGTGATCCGGTTACCGATTTATAGAGTTTCGTATGGAGGCCCTGACCGCTCGGCCTTATTTACAGCACCCCTGAGAGACCATATGGTCGGTGAGTCAGGCTGGTTATAATGAATACAATCTGTCTAGTCATTCATCAAAGATGCGCCTCGCTTTTCATTGCCATAATGATGAACATTATCTTTAAAATATGACTGTTAACCAACTTCATCAGAGGTAAACATGCCAAGTTATGAAAGGGGAAATACGTTGTTTTGGTATTGATCTCTGGCTGATTGTTTCGCTTAGTGATTGCTATTTTGAATTCCCTTGCTGATCTTTCTGGTCTTCTCATGAACAGCTACTATTTTATAGGCTAATACTTGTAAGCTTTGTTTTGATGGCTGTACTTACTGCTATTGCTAAATATGCTCCTCCATTGTATTCTTTATTCAGTTTGGTAGACATGTTTGCCTTGTATTTTATGGTTCTACAGTTATTCATCTAGGGAGATCTCCCATGCCTCTTATTGAGATTTGCACAAGTGGTAATATGACCTCTCAGTATGCAGATGTTGTGACTTCACTTAGGAGAGGGGATCTCAGGCTTCTCAGGCAAGCCCTAGACAGGCATGAAGACCAGTAAGTTTACCCATTCGCTGTTACTTAGATAAGTTTCAATCATTTCACCGTCTGTGATATTTATTTATTTTTGTGATATTTTTTAAATTCACTGGTTCCTCTGCTAAATTAGCTTCAACCCTTTCGCTGCCTATGATAATCTTATTTGTTTTGGAAGGGAATTTTTAATTCACTTGTTCCTATGCTGAATTAGCTTCAACCTTTGACTGTCTCTGATATCTGTTTTTGCAAGATTTTTGAAATCTGGCGTCTACCTTGTATTGGAGAAACTTGAACTTCAGGTCTATCAGAGATTAGTCAAGAAAATGTGAGTGTAAAATCGAAGTCATATCCCTATCATGCTTAACACCACCTGACCTACTAATCCTTTTTGGCTTTGCTGTTCTTTCACAGCCATATCATTCAGAGGCAGAAGGAACCAGCCAAGGCACATCAAATTAAGCTAGACGTTGTAGTAAAAGCTCTGAAATGGCTTGAAATCGACATGGATGTGGATGAGGTGATTTGGCACTTTGGCAGCGCATTGATTTATCATATTCTTGCATACAATTTATCTGTGACATATTTAACCTAGTTTCTCACCTTGCTATCAGGTGGAGTGTATCATGGCATGCCTTATATACAAGAATCTCATAAAGGGTTACTTTGCTCACAAGAGCAAGGTCCTTGTCCTCAGCAAACAAGACCCCTTCCCGAAGCTGAACGGGAAGCCTGTCTAGTTACAGAATCGCTACTGACTATGGGGGTGTTTGGGAGGAGGGGGCTAAATTTTAGCCCCCGTCACATCGAATGTTTGGACACTAATTAGGAGTATTAAATCTAGACTAATTACAAAACTAATTACACAACCCCTAGGCTAAATCGCGAGACGAATCTATTAAGCCTAATTAGTCTATGATTTGACAATGTGATGCTACAGTAACCATTCACTAATGATGGATTAATTAGGCTTAATAGATTCGTCTCGCGATTTAGCATAGGGGTTCTGTAATTAGTTTTGTAATTAGCTTATGTTTAGTCCTCCTAATTAACATCCGAACATCCGATGTGACAGGGCTAAAATTTAGCTCCCTCCTCCCAAACACCCCCTATCTTGTAATTCTGGTGGATTTGATCATAGATTGATATTTTGGACACGTATGTGCTTTCATAGTTACTGAAACGCTTCTGACAAGGACATTTGTATTTAAGCACTCTTGGATGTAACTTGTATGAATGTATCATTACTGGCCGTCACTTCGCATCCAAGTAACTCCTCTCGAGGAGTCCTTGATCTCGTTCTTTTATTATTATTTTAAAAAGAAAAGGTGATCGGTCGCCACGTCTGCAAAATGATTCGAGCGGTCAAATGTTGGGTCTGCTACCATTTTCGTAGTAGCGCAGTTACAAGAACAATCTCAAGGATAGCTGCGGACTCGCGGCGCATGGCGGAGATTTCCGCCCTGTTCGCTTCAGCTTATTCAGCCGGCTTATTAGCCACTGAACAGTGTTTTCCTCTCACAACAAATCAGCCGTTTCAATTTTTCAGCTGACTTATAAGCTGAAGCGAACAGGCCCTTCCAACTGGCAAGAACGTGCCGAGGATCACATGGCACTCCTGGTACATGCAAGGCCCCTGGGTACAGAATGCAGTTGGCTACCCAAACCCTTGGTACACCTTGCCCCATCTTCCGGTAGCCAGCAGTACTGGATTTTTTTCAAGTGAAGCAAGGGCTGCATCACTACTCACTAGCCTGTACCACGGAACGGGCAGCCGGACAGCTTACATTACTGTATTTTCTCAGTTAATTTACCTGGACCACGATGGTGCACGGACTGGCTGTACCGTTCGATTAGGGCAGTGCTTAAGGAGCGTTCGTTAACCAGCAGCATTAGACCCTGTTTGGAAGGGAGTGTTAATCCTCACTTTTAACACTTTTTAACACTTTTCTATCCAAACACTTGTGTTAAAAGTGGGGTGTTAAAGTTTAACACCTCATTTTTCATAAACACATGGAGAAGGTGTTAAAACTTGCTAAAGTTGTTAAAAGTGGTCCCCTCCCCACTTATTCCCTGGTTGCCCCCCCCCCTCTCTCTCCTCCGCTGCCCCTCTTCTCCCTCCCGCATCGCGTCCGCCCCTCCCGCCGGCATCTTCTCACGTCGGCCATCCCCTGCCGACGGTCCTTCCCCGCCCGCAGGTCCTCCTGCCGGCCATCCCCGCCCGCAGATCCTCCGCACAGCCTCTGACCGCCGCCGCCGCGACTCATCCTCCTCCGACCGGTGCCACAACCTCGACGCGGCCTCCGACCGGCACCACAGCCTCGACGAGGTCTCCACCGCCCTCCGCAGGCCATCCACCTACCGCCCTCGTGGACCTCCATCGCCGCTTCGTCCTCGCCCTCGGCCAGCGCGAGGCGACACGTGCCGCCGAGCGTGATGACACGGTCGCCCACCACGGCGAACACCGGGTCAACGCACCACACGCAGGGGGGGCGCCACGGAGAGGTCACCAGTGAGCTTGCCGCCGCGGGGGCCGGGCTCCGCCCGTCCATGCCTCCTCCGCCAGCGCGGATCTAGAGGAGCGAGGAGGGAGGCGGCGTAGGCAGGGCCGTGGCCACCGGACCAGCGCGCTCGGGGAGGGAGGTGGCGTAGGCAGGGCCATGGCGGTAGGTGGAGAAGCGGGGAGGGGTTGTGGCCGGTTGCTGTCTTGGGGAGAAAGAAGAAGAGAGGGGAGGGAGGGAGGGAGGGAGTGGGGGTATAATTGTCATTTCCAACCTAAGGTGTTAAAGTTTAGCAGACCATCCAAACACCCTAATGTGATAAATTTTAACACTCCATTTGAGGGTGTTAAACTTTAACACTCTATTAAAGTTTAACACTTCGTATCAAACAAACCCTTAAGTTTAACACTTAGTTGCATGGACAGCACTCAACCGTGGAAATAGGTTCCCTTTGAATGGAACCGTATAACCCTTCGCATACTCGCGATGCGGAATCAGCACACGTGTGATAGACGTGGCGAATCAACCGTGCTGATAGGTTCGTTGGAATCGAACCGTACCAACCTTCGTATGGATTACATACGGAACCTGCGCACGTATGATAGACGTGGGCGAAAACAACCACGATGATAGGGTCCTTTGAATAGAACTCCCTATCAACCTTCGCATACTCGTGATGCAGAACTCGGCACACGTATGACAAACGTGGCGAAGTGCTGGAAGAGTTAGCAAGATAACCAAATAAAATATTAGCCACCTAAAACAACTCCAAAATCCCCTAGGGCCTCTCGCACTAAAGTCATCCTTAACGATCGTACAAGATTTTTCAAAAAGTTTCTTGCAACTTTTATCTTTTCAAAGAAGTGTTAGGGCTTGTGTTCTCTGTACTGCTAAACCGGCTCTGGTACTAGCTGTGGCGGATCCACTTCAGATCTACTTGGTTAAACATGATTTAGCCGCCTGATACGCGACACTCATGCCTAAGCCGAGTAAACACGAAGTGCCGTCGGATTTCCTCCGATTTAACCACTTGAACAGGACCATTTTAGCAGTCCCACACGAAAGTGAGCGTTCCAGAGAATACAACAAGTCCACCAAGTTAACAACTTAACCACTTATTTTAGTTAGGAAATAAACATCAGAGTTTTACAAGGTTATCAGAAAGACAACATAAGGTAAAACCACTAGCGAAAGCAAAACGTCGGGGTCGGACGTCCCTAGCGAGGCCAGCCGGGACATCACTGATCCCTCTCCTCGCCGTCCGAGGAGGGATCCCACTCGACCGTCCAACCCGGAGGGAGCTGGGGTAGCCAAGTGCCAGCGGGAGAAGGGTCAGGAGCAGCAACTTCACCTGAAAAACAGGAGCCACAACAAGGCTGAGCTACTAAGCTCAACAAGACTTAACCGACAGGAGTAAAGCTACTCCACACCACTAGACATGCAAGGCTTTTTGGCTGAGGGGTTTGTTTGCCAAAAGCACTAAGTAAAACCCTATTTTCAAGTTTTAGCTTCGGTTCTAAGTTCATTAACCGGTCTAGGTTTTGCAACCTATTCTAAGCAATCATAGAACCAATCAAGGTATGTATATATCAACAAAACCATGTCATCATCAGATTCCTCATTTACTCAGGGTGACATAGCGATCAAGCAGTCTCAAACTGTAAAGAGGCAGACGAATCGATTCGAGTTCTTTAACCATGCATGGTGAACCTAACCTCACAACATCCGCGCACCCGGAGGTCGCTTCCTGTGTCGGCCTTCCCCATCAATCCCCTAACCCATGTCGGGCCCATTTCCTTTGGTGCAAGGTTCCACAGACCCGGACTCTGCCGTTCTGTGACCACGCATGCCACCACGTGCGACATCCAGCAGGGGAAACTCCGTTCCAAGAACAATGGGGCGACCGCTCATGTTTAGGTTCAATCCGGTACTAGGCTTCCTCATCCCATACTAAGTATGAGGTTAGTATTTTCAAACACTTGATCACGAACACCACCACTGTCGGGCCTTAGTCAAGTTTCATAGATAGACGGGGCGATCAACCGACCACCAAAGAGTTACCCAAACCCTGCCCCGTCCATCGTCCTTACAGTTGTAACAGAAGGGTAGACATCCAACTCCTACAACTCGCGAGTGATAGGGAATCACTCGGCTTTTACCATCTCCTAGTTAAGCAAAGCAGCTACTCGGTCCAACAGCTAGTGTTCAGATCATGGGCACAACTAAGTCATGCATCTAGGGTTTCAAACAACTCCTATACGTAAATGCACAAGCATGCTGCAGAAGGCATGCGCAAGTCTAGTAAAACAACACAGGGTTTTCATGCAACCGGGGCTTGCCTTCGAGCAAGGAGGAAGAGAATTGCTCGACTTCTGGGGTAGCTTCGGCTTCAGAGGGCAGGAGCTTAGCTACACCGTCGTCTTCTGGCACCGGGTGCAGCTCGTAGAAGCCGTCAGCGAGGCGCAGCTCTACACGAATGCAATGCATTAGTTAGTATAGACGGTTATTTCAACAGCAACACTTGCAAGTCTGAGCCCAGAAACTCGCGACACAAGGCAGGAGGGTGGGAAGGTTCAAGGGAGCTGGTGGAGATCAAGAGGTAAGGGTCGGAGGAAAGGAACTTATGATCTGATCCTTAAACTAGAGGATTTGGTATGCTAGGGATCCTCAGACTCAACGCTGAAGGGCTCCCGAGTTATACACATACACCCTCGGTTTGAAGAAAAGGTTACAGCCGAGCCCTCGGGCGAGGTGGAGAGGGGTCGGCGGAACAGGTAGGGTCGGGCGAGACGGAACCGGGATCGGGCGGATAAGAGGGGTCGGGCGAAGCGGACTAGGGTCGGCAGCTTACCTTCTTCCTACAAGGAAAGCTTGGGGTCGGGAAGAAGCAGACTTGGGCGGAGGGGCTAAGGTTTTGAACAAAGGCTAGGTCCGGCAGTGCTCCGGCGGCGGCGGTGCTTCTTGTGGATCACAAGTGAGCTCTTACGCAGCACGGAGGAGCAAGCGGCTGGATGGTTTGGGGAAAACGGAGTGGAGCGGAGAGGAGAGTTCCTCAGGAACTTAGTGTGTGGCGCTAGGCTAGTGTGTTGACGAAGGAGAAATCGTCGGGTAGCAAAGACCAGGCGGCGCGACTGTGTCGAAGTGACGGAAAAGACGGGCGACATCGGGCTCTGCGGCCGGGATCTGGCGATGTGATGATGGGCGCGGGAGGCGAGGCATTGCAGAAAGGTTGCAGAGGGGCTTCCGCTGCAATTGGGGAAGGGGGCGCGAGAATCCATTCGGTCGTGGCCAGAGACGAGGCGGAGCGGCGGGCGTCGGAGAAGTTGAGCCACGCGGCAGGGAAACTCTGAAGCGGGCATGCAACTCGAGTGCGCCTGTCGCGGAAGATCTAGGGAAAAAGATCTCGTGGGTCCACCGGTCAGATAGAACGGACGTTTTGGGAAGGACTTAGAAGGATCCGACGGTGAGCTAGGGTTTGCGGGGTCGGAACTGGAGACAAGCGGGGAGGGGTCGGGTCTCAGGGGTCGGGACCGGTCGGGAGGTTGAACACTTAGGCTTGGAAAACTAGACAGGTGATCAAGGGCTCGGATTAAGATTAACTGGGAAGATTTGGGGCCGGTCGTCACAAGAATACTAGCCGCTTAGGTCATGTTACAAGTTGTTTAACTAACTTGTGTGCAACCGCATCTCAAAATCTCAGTCATGATGCAGTGGCGGTCGCCGACTCGTCGTGTTGGTGTAATTAAGGTTCACCTGAACAGCACGCCTGGCCAACTCTCTCCACCTTTGCACGCCCGCGGCGTTCGTCGCGGCAGCTGCAGCTACTGAGGCTGCTAGTGAACGGCGACTGACGACCAATGCGAGCACTGAAAGGGAGGCGACGAGAGGTTCATCGCTGCGCGCAACTGCGAGTGACAGACCAAACATGCGCTAGCTAGGAGCCTAGGACACGACGAGCCGTGCAGCACGCGTGCTCAACAACGACCTGGTACCCCAGGCAACCGCTAAGGGCACCCGTAATGGTTACAGTAAGATGCTCTCTACAGGGATGTCCACGTAGAATGTAATGGTTATAGCAAGATGCTCTCTATAGTGATGTCCATGTAGGATGTAGTAAGCTCTATAGATCATCCACCCAACAGTCTTACTACAACATTAATTTTGTGTGGGTCCTATGCTCCAAACCTTATCCTCTCCTCACGCCTCTTCTCTCTCCGACTCTCCCCGTGGCCATGGCATCATGGTCGGTGCGCAGGTGGGCCACACCCTGACCTTCCTTCTCCCCACGCCGCACGCCTCCACCTACACACCCACCAGCCACCGCCCTGCTCCTCCCCCATGGCGCCAAGTTCAAGCTCCACCCAGGCCACCTCGCCTCGGCGATGCCAGTAGCGGCGGTCTCTGCTCTTCTCCCATGGCGCTATGATCGAGCCCACTCGCTCCGCCGCGCCCCCGCCCGCCGTCGCCGTTGCCATCTCCTCCTCCAGCACCACTTATCCTCACCGACTTGTTACGCGTCGACAGACAAGCCCCATTCCTTCGGCCCGTGGCGGTGCCACCGCGGCCATGCCCGAGCTTGCGCTGCTTCTCTCATCAGCTCTCCCTCCTCCGCGGTGGCCTAGCTGCGCTCCACTATGCCCCTGCACTGCTGCACGACGGCGGACCGGCGGCTCTGTGCCTGGCTGGCCTCTACCTCCTCATCCCCACTCCCTCCCTATGCCGGGCACAGGCCATCGTCGTGCCTGCTCACGCCAGTGGCCGCGCCTCTCCCGCGGGTCGCGGCCATCGCAGGAAGCCGCGGCGCCTCCATCCCCCGCCGCGTCTACAGCGACAAGGTGCAGCACGTCCTCTACTCCTCCTCGCTGGTGGCCTGGTGCGCTCGTCATCCCGCCTCGCGCTGCCGCCAACGCCTCATCTTGCGGCGCTGGTCGTGCCCAGCGGAGGAGCCGAGAGACTGCCAGAACACAAGATCGTGATGGGGAGACGACCGAAGGAGAGAGAAGATGGAACTGATTACTGAGCACCTGGTGGGGTCTGCTTAGCATGAGGATGCGTGCTAGCGGCCCTTGCCAGCTCTAGTGGCAGCACCTTCTCTCCTCGCTTCTCTCCTACGTGCGATGGCTCCCTTGTAGAGAGCTTAACGGCACCATTGCGGGTCAAAGACCAAGGCAGGAAAGGCGCAGCCAATCCACGGGCCGACGCTGACGGGGTTCCAATACGATCCAACTCCGCCTGCGCCAGGTCCGCCGAGCGAGCATACTACTACAAATCATGCTATAGCAACATCTGCCGTGAATTATAGTTAACAGGACCATGTGCAAGTACAAATCGTGCTATTCAGCAGCAACTTATTAGTGTTAGTGGGAGCATCCTTCCTAGCAGCTCATAAGCTAGTAGCTGCAAGATCGGATCTGGCGCGCCGGTTATGATTGGGGCTCTAATTTTTCCTGCAAAAGGTGCACGAGTACTGTGTAATCTGTAAATTGCCGGTTTAATTGCGTGGCCCACTTTGAAAATTGCTACGCAGACGGTAAGTGCTAGGGTTTAGGATTTAGGTTTCATCTGCTTTACCAAAATATGCTGCTTGCAAGAAATTAGAATGAGCGCTTTTAGTAAAGCGGATGAAGCCACTAGATAACAAAAGTGATACATACAACACACAACCAAACTGGAAAGCAGCGGTCTCAACCCCGGGTTTTTGTGCAGCCTGTTTTGTTCAATGTGCGGTGCAGCCTGCAGCCTTGTGCTTTGTCAATTCAGACATAGTATGGATGGATGGACAGTATAATTCCTGACATGTTGCTGCTGCTTCCCAGGCAGCTGCTTCATTAGCTAGCATGGCCCCGATTAAGCTCCTTAAACACTGGCTTTATATATTTATATTTTTTTGCGAGGAACACTGGCTTTAATCTGCTCCACACGGCTCAACGATATGGCACCTTTTGTATTGTGTCTCTCCTTTATCCACCAGAAATCTTCTTTATCCACCTGAAATTAGCTCTTAAGATCTTTTACGGTGCACAATACTACCTTTATTTTAATGCCGAACAAGATAAAATGGCCTATGTTATCTTTCTAATTAAACAACGCTACTAGATAAGAATTGAGAGGGATGTAAAGTAAATTAACAAAGAGGTCAGCGCGAGCTCTTTTCTTTTCTCATTCCTGTTTCGGTCACGGCTTTTTCCATAGTGCTTCAAGCCTTCAACTCGACCTTTATGATATCTATTTATTTGTAGGGTTCATTCTATTTTTTTCTTACACAAGTGTCACGGTCCAACTCATTCGACGTCTCAAAGCTAATCCAATCCAGTAGCCCGGATGCACAAGACGTGCACATTACTAAAAACTAAGGGCCCGTTTGGCTATACGGTGTTAAAGTTTAACACCCGTCACATCGGATGTTTGGATGCTAATTAGGAGTATTAAACATACGCTAATTACAAAACTAATTGCACAGATGGAGTGTAATTCGCGAGACGAATCTATTAAGCCTAATTAGTCCATGATTTGACAATGTGGTGCTACAGTAACCATTTGCTAATGATGAATTAATTAGGCTTAATAGATTCGTCTCGCGAATTAGCACATGGTTCTGCAATTAATTTTGTAATTAGTTCATGTTTAGTCCTCCTAATTAGCATCTGAACATCCAATGTGACACTATTAAAGTTTAGCACTTCGTATCCAAACACCCCCTAAGGCTCCATTTGTATCCCTTTATTAAATAAAGGAATTGGAATTTACTTAATGGAGCAGACTATTCAGGAATATAGCATTCCACAACTTTCTAAAGTTTAGATATAAGCCTATCTTAAATTCATGGGGTGGGAGATGGAAATTGATTATGTAGATCTTCATGCTATATTTCTGATGTGCAACTTATAGCACGCTTTCTGACTCGCTTCCCTGTAGTAGAAGTGCAGCACATAAATATCTCTCCCATATGGTCAACAATAATATACAAATATATTCTACATACAACTATATTAGCTTAATTAATTTGTGTCTAAATTATGATTATTAGAATGGAATTCAATTACAAGGATCCAAATGGGGCGTAAGACAACTTGAAAGGCATCTTTTTAACTTACCCGCATGGTGTACAGTGTTAGTAATAATGCACGTTCTATTGCATCTCAAAGAACATATCAGCCCGTGTAACAAGCCTTAGCATTGACACCAACCATGGTACATTAACAGACAGGCGCCCTGCACATCTTTACAACAGATGTTTCGTGCCCAGATTCACATCCTTTACTCGTATGTTGCCCTCATGCACGTAACATCACCTTTTGTACCCACCAAAGCTCTTTACTCGTACGCACATAGCCCTCAACTCTCCTCATGAGTATGATCGATTCTTGCGAAAGCGAAACCACTATAATAAGGCGCATCATGAATGCGCTCTAGGCTTTTTCCAAGCACAAACGTACAAGTATAATCAAGCTAAGAGAGACCGTATTTTCCGGGTATGCTGAAAGATTGTGGAGCTAGGAAAAGCGTTTGTGTCCATTTCGACAGCAGGAAACAGCTTGCCTCTCCTATCCTATTTTCCTAAAGCAGAGATCACAATATCTGGCTTTGCAAACACAAGCCGTAGAAAACAAACCCACTACCACTGTACGCTAAGATTCCCGAGCAAAAGCAAAGCACCAGTTATTTTATATACATATCCTGTTAGATTATTCTTGTTTTCGCTACAGGTGACAGTGTGTGCTAAGATATCAGACAAAATTGCATTTACAAGCTTCCACTCAGGGGATAATGTTGTGGTCTTGTGGATGTGTGAAGAATGTGAAACGGTAGGAGGAAAAGGATCGGAGGATGTCTGGATGTGTACATGTTGGTGTAAAGTGTGAATAGCTGAAGCTTTGCAATCCGAGAATATCATTCAGCGTGCTGCGTGCATATGGCCTGCGAGCGATAAAGCTCCTGCCCTGCTTTTCGGGTTTTGCCTTTGCTGCTGCTGCCGCCGCCTTCTCGTGTTCAGGTCAGTGCCTCCCTGCCGGGCTCATCTGGCATCAGGTTTCAACACATGCCATAATCACCACTGGAGTGAATGATTTGTGTTGATCGGTGAGAGGCTGGAGCAGTGAGAAGGAATCTGACGACGGATCCCTTCTACCCGTTACCTGTGTGCCGCAAGGATGGGCCATGAATGGTGGAATCTCTGCTCGGCAATGCCCCGCCCCCCATGGCTGGTTGCATCTTCTTGTTGGGAGCTTGATGATATGCATCATCAGGTGGATGAGTGCTTTGCGTTGGCGCGAAGGACGTCGGGTGATTGGTGTGCATCAGGGGACATGATTTCGTTGGAGAATATACCAAGCCATGTCTTCAATTAAGCTGTCCGATCGAGATCCATGTGTTGCGCGAGGAGAGGTTATCATTGTCAAATTGAAATGAGGGCGTCTTTGACGACACAACCAGATGTGCATGCTAGATGAGCTAAGGAGGCCGTCAGGGCGAGACCGTGGGTTGTTATGTTGTTTGGCATTTCGGAGGCTGAGCTCCAGAGCAGATATCGCCATTGCTCTGTTCAGAGGAGAAGTAAAAAATATGTTTTGAGGAGTGAGGGCACTACGCACCAGCGCATTTTACTCTTAAGATGATCGAAGTACTACTAGGACACGGGTTCTGGGATACGAGGTGTTAAACTTTAACGGTGTCACATCGGATGTTCAGATGCTAATTAGAAGAACTAAACATGAGCTAATTATAAAACTAATTGCAGAACCCTGTGCTAATTCACGAGACGAATTTATTAAGCCTAATTATTCCATCATTAGCAAATGGTTACTGTAGCACCACATTGTCAAATCATGGACTAATTAGGCTTAATAGATTCGTCTCGCGAATTATACTCCATTTGTGCAATTAGTTTTGTAATTAGCCTATGTTTAATACTCCTAATTAGCATCCAAACATCCGATGTGACGAGTGTTAAACTTTAACACCTTGTAGCCAAACAGGCCCTTAATTTTAAGAAGGAGGGCTCCAAACAAGGCCTTACTCTCAAAATGATTGAAATACTATTGGCACCCTAGTGCATTTTACATTTTTATTCTATGTAAAATTAAGGGTACAAGAACTGCTGGCACGCCTAATTCTTAGATTAGAGTAGAAGTACCAGTACTCTATACACCATGAATTGGGCACCGTACTATGTACAGTCTCGTTACTGATACTGGAATGGGTTTCTTTGAGCAGAGAGTATCGGCAGAACACATGGGTGGGTTATACTCGAATCAAGAAGTCACCATGGGGATCCAAGAGCCTTTGTTTGTGAAAAGAAACATGTGCTCCTAACCTTCCAAGGAATAAACCATTCCATAAACGGTAATCAGCAAGAGACCGAGCACGGAAGCACTGTGTGGTATAGTGGACTAAATACATTTTCAGTACCACAACTCCACCAGTATTAGGGCATGTTTGGCTCCAAGGTGCTAAAGTTTGACTACCCGTCACATCGAATGTTTAGATACTAATTTAGAAGTATTAAACATAGGCTAATTATAAAACTAATTGCACAGATGGAGTCTAATTCTCGAGACGAATCTACTAAACCTAATTAGTCCATGATTTGACAATGTTGTGCTACAATAACTATTTGTTAATGATGGATTAATTAGCCTTAATAGATTCGTCTCACGAATTAGACTCCATCTATGCAATTAGTTTTATAATAAGCTCATGTTTAGTCCTTTTAATTAGCATCCGAATATCTGATGTGACCCTGCTAAAGTTTAGCACCTCGTATCCAAACTCCAAACTCCCCTTAATTACGATACGGATTGCCATTTGTTTTTAGAAGACGATATTATACAAGTGCTGCTGACAAGAAGAGACAAGAGCTAGCTGGGAAAATAATACAGACGAGAACCTACTTTTGCAACTAATTTGGGGTACTCATTAGCCCCAAAGTAAAGCAATACTAGTGCCACTTAGGCATGCCAACGATACTATTAGTTGTCTAACACGGGGTTGGTAAGTAGGGATGGACTAAACTATTGACATGACTACATACATGAGGTTGAATGCTTCAACTGTTGTACGTCTCAAAGTCGCGCGCTTTTCTTTTCTTCTTTAAAAAAAAGGGCTACTGAAACTTGTTTTCAACCATGGTTCTGACCATGAGGGCAGGCCTGATTTGGGCACTTATCTTCATTCATTACTGTATGTTGATGTAACCACGCCGCTATCCCATTTGACGTGTCCAATCCTCGGAAGCAACAGCAAGCAAGAGGGGCTAATGGTTAAATAAGTGCTAACGAATTTAAGCAAATGTTGACGCTCAATGCTAAATACTAGGAACCTAGAGTAATCACATTTCAGGGCCAGGAGTCGCGCAACCGCACACGCGAGCTGCCAATCTGCCACGCTGTGCGCATGATTACTTTGATTAGAGGCTGTCACGATGAGCCAGGGTGGACGAGCAAGCTGCCAAGAAAGAAATCAGCGACGTGTGCATTGACCCTGCCCAACTATGAATCACAAGAAGCCAAGCGCGGGGCCGGTCCCGGACAGCAAGAGCAAACACGGGCGGAAAACGAATCAAATGCAGACTGCAGGCAGGCGGGCGGGCAGGTAGGAGGAGGACGAGCAGGCAACTGCACACTGATCACTGATGAAGAATCCCTGATGGGCTGATGGCAACCGATGCCGGGGGCGCTCACATGCGCCAGAATCCCTGACGCAGAGAGACGAGACGATTTTGACTCGGCGCTTGGATTCACACCTTGCATCGACCCCTGTCGTCCTACCAGATTCTTGTGTCATTTTTTAGGACTCGCAAATTCACGGCTAAATTCTTCCTCGATTTTGCCAGTGGTAGAGAAGAACAATGTGGAATCGAGAAATTCGGCACAGCAGTGGACGTTGAGACGTTTGTCCGTTGTTCAGGTTCAGGGGCCGGGTCTCCAGCCTTGGGTCCTTTCGAAGCGGTCAGGCGACAGGCGAGTACTGGAATGAAAGCGATCACACGGACACGGCGAGACATGTATGCTTTGGCGAAGCGCTACAGCTCTCCAGGACCAGGCGTAGCTCGGAGCTCGTACAAAAAAAATACAGTAGATACGATAAGGTGGCGACGAGAAATGGCGGATGGAGTATGGACCAACCGCCAACGTCCGGACTGGGCACGGAGTATGGGTATGGCGACGAGCAGTACCAGTACCAGAAGCATTTACTGTTTTCGTGCACAGGTTGTACCTGTACCTGTACTGGGTGTAGGCTAGCGGTCGTGCTCCTTGTGGTCGAGCACGGTTAAATTGGCAAAAGAAAACAGCCGGTCGCTACGCCACCAATCAGCCAGGGCCAGGCCGGCCATTTGTTTTCCTTCAAGCGAGTTCATAGCCAACAGCAAACGAGCAGTGTACAGATCGCCCACCCGCCAGCGCCCCCGGACATGGCGAATTGTTGGCAGTGCTATGCGCTCAGAATGATCACATGCGTCAGATCGAGCCATGGCGGGCGCGGAGGGGAGGCGGAAGGCGAGGCCGCTGCCTTGACTCGGTCGCGCTCTTCGATTATTCACGCGTCCGAATGATCCCTGTGATGTGAGCTAAACATCTCGACTTGGACGCCAAGACGTTGAAACGTTGAATTTGTCCGGGACAAGCACTCCATCTCGCTGTCATCATTGTTTGTGAGCCTGGGATCGTTTGGAAGCGTGCGGGGTGAGCACCGGCATGAAAACGATCGCACGGTGATACATGCTACTCTCGCTGACCCAAAGACTCCAGGAGCTAGAGTTAGAGTTTACCACAGAAGCATCCATAGCGCTGCGATGACTGATGAAGGGCAGCAGGAGGAGACGAGTTTTTTTTTTTTTTATAACGGACAAGAGTTTAGGGTGGGCCGGTAGCAGAATGGCGACGGATAGCAGCTAGCAGGGGCGTCACCGTTTTTGCAAGGCTGCCCGCGTGCGTGGTAAGGTGCCCTTTAATCTACCTACCAAACTAAGGATCAGGCTCCGTCAAAATCAGGTCATAATAATATATAATTTTAAACTAAAAATTAGTGCCGATTGTGAAGGAGTTACAAGGATCATGATTCATTATCACCTCATGTGCCTGGCTATGACCGCTGTCTGAAAGAATCGGTCTGTTCGCTTCAGCTTATTCAACCGGCTTATCAGCCACAAAGCAGTGTTTTCCTCTCACAACAAATCAACCGTTGCAGCTTTTCAGTCGGCTTATAAGCTGAAGCGAACAGGTCGAATATTTGTGCAACACTGTTTGAACCTCAAGGAAAAAGAAGGTGGATTTATTAGAGCATCGTTCCCGATAATGTCCGTGGACACCGGTGGCGGTGAGTTGCAACAGCGTTTGGCGGCCGGTTGCTGCCAATCAGCCGTGGTAGCAAGTGAGCTCAGTCCGGCAGTTCTGTGTGCAGCCAAGCCAAAAGCCAGTCTATTATCAGTGAATGTACAAGCGGACGAACGCAGCCGCGGCCCCCGGACACGGCCACCGTGTCTTCCTACCCCTACCCCGGCAAGGCTACGGCCGTCGACCAGCCAAACCACGCCAACCAAACCAACACGACCGTGACCAATCCGAGCACTCGACACATCACGCCCCCAGCGAAACCGAGCCTAAAACCCAGCGAAACGAGCCCAAACCGCGCGCCCCCGGCACCGAAACACGCCGCGACCCCGATCCCTTCCAGGCTAAGCAAGGCTCTTCCCCTGCTCCTGCCCGCCTTCCTTCTCTCTCCCGGTCCCGGCGCATAAAACGAAGCGCGCTCCACACTCCCCAAGCTACAGCCAGCCAGGGAACAAAGCACCCGAACCCCAAAAGGAGAGAACACGAAACCAAAAAACAAAAGCCCATGGCTGCCTCCGCAGCAGCAAAAGCACCCTCCTCCCCCCGCCGCCGCTGCTAAGCTACCTATACATAGCATCCCACCTTTCCGGCCACACGCCGGCCGGTCCATGGGTGCGGCGCGTCCGCGGCGCTGGAAGCTGCCGTTCCACCGCGCCGCCGGCGGCACCGGCAGCGCGCCGTGCTCGCCGTCCCCGTCCTCCAGGTCGTCCGCGGCGCCGGCGCCCGCGTCCCCCGCGCGGTCGGAGGCGTGGGCGGCGGAGGCGGTGCCGGAGGAGTTCTTGTGCCCGATCTCCGGCGCGCTTATGGCGGACCCCGTGATACTGGCGTCGGGGAGGACCTACGAGCGGGCCTGCCTCCAGGCCTGCGCGGAGCTTGAGTTCCTGCCCCCCGGCGTGGAGCCCGGGGGCGCGGAGACGGTGATTCCGAACTCGGCGCTTAAGGCGGCCATCGGCACCTGGTGCGCGCGCACCGGCCGGGCGGTGCCGGCGTCACCGTCGGCCCAGGCGGCGCGGGAGGCCGTGCTGCGGGCGATGCCCCAGGCGGCCAAGTCTGTGAGGACGACGGCCAGGCGCCCGGCGGTGATGGCGGCGAGCTCGTCCAACTCGTCCTACTCGTCCCCGGCGTCCACGTCGTCGTACGGGTCGTCCTCGGAGATCGTCCCCGCGGAGGAGGAGGAGAACGGCGGGAGCGCGAGGCCAGTCAAGGAGGCGGCGGCGCAGGCGCAGGTAGTCAGGGAGGTGGAGGTGGAGGCGGCGCCGGTCGACCCGCTGGAGGACGAGGTGGTGGCCAAGGTGATGGACGCGGACGAGGACGGGATGGTCGCGGCGGCAATGGGTGCGCTCCGCGAGGCCACGCGCGAGAGCGCGGAGCGGCGGCGCGCGCTGTGCACGCCGCGCCTCCTCGGCGCGCTGCGGCGGGTGCTGCTGCTCCCGCGCCACGCGGCGGCGCGGGTGGACGCGGCGGCGGCCCTCGTCAACCTCTCCCTGGAGCCGGCGAACAAGGTCCGCATCGTGCGCGCGGGCGCCGTGCCGGCGCTCGTGGAGGTGCTCCGGTCCGGGAACTCGGCGCCCGAGGCGCGGGAGCACGCGGCGGGGGCGCTCTTCGGGCTCGCGCTCAACGAGGACAACCGCGCCGCCATCGGCGTGCTGGGCGCGGTGCCGCCGCTCCTGGAGCTCCTCACCTCCCCCGCCCACCCACCCCGCGCGCGACGCGACGCCGGGATGGCGCTCTACCACCTCTCCCTCGCCGCCGTCAACCAGTCTAAGGTGGCGCGCTTCCCGGGCGCGCCCAAGGCGCTCCTCGCCGTGGCCTCCGGAGCCGCCGAGCCGGGGCCCATCCGCCGGCTGGCGCTCATGGTGGTCTGCAACGTGGCCGCCTGCTCCGAGGGCCGCGCCGCGCTGATGGACGCGGGCGCCGTGGCGTCCGTCGCGGGCATCCTCGACGACGCCGACGGCGGCGGCAGCACCGCGGACCTGGAGGAGTGGTGCGTGTCGGCGATGTACGCCATGAGCCGCGGCAGCCTCCGGTTCCGGGGCCTGGCGCGCGCCGCGGGCGCCGACCGAGCGCTCCGTCGCGTGGTGGCCGACGAGGGCGGCGGTGTCCGGCGCGAGATGGCGCGGAAGACGCTCCGCGCCATGCGGGGCGACCTAGACGAGGACGGCGAGTACAACGACCTGACGGGAAGCAGCCTCGAGTGCGGCGACGGCGAGGACTGCGGCGGGAGCATCGTCTCCGACGGGCTCATGTCGTTCCGGCGCCGGCAGCGCGAGCTCGGCGTGTCGTCCTGCGGCAACACCGCCGAGTTCTGACGACCAACAACATTCTCCGGCGATCCTTGTCCATGGCAATGAATGTTTTGTATGTAAATTGCTTCGCTTAGGTTCGCATTACAGCGTTAGGCATCTGTGGTGTGCTGTGTGAGAGATCAGACTCATCAGAGATGATGAAAACGTCCATGGTTTTTGGAACGGTGGCAATGGCTACTGCTGTGTGATCTGTGTGACTGCGAGTGAAGCCTGAAGCCTGCTGCGTGTTGGTGCTGATCTGTCGTGCGGAACGTCATGTGCAAAGAGAGTGCCACGGGCTCGTGTGCCGGACAAGGCGCGGGGTGGATGTTGCTTGCAAGTCAGAGCATGGCTTTGTTCTATCCGTACTCGCACACCTGCTGATGCTGCTGGCTGGCAGCTCGTGTCCTTGACGGGCAATTGTTTTCAGAGCATGTGTCTCCGTCTGTAAATCAAACCATCTTTACGCCCTGATCTGATCTTCTGAGTTCTCATTGATGCTTGCTTCCCGGTCCTACTGCACTGATGTCGTTGAACGTGAAGCTGGAACCTCCACCACCGACGTTAATGGCGTAATGGCAGAGCTTACGCCCTGCGTCCGGATCATAGAAAGCCAGGTCACATCCGTGAATAACATGATCAAGTTCGTGCAACTCCTGCCGCGTCTCAAGCCACGCTGCCTTTCCTATTCGTCACATGTGTTTTCACTCTTCATAACCAATTGCAAGTGCGCAAAAAGCATGTCAATCAGTAATTCCTTGGGTCCAAAATAAAAGCATGGACCTGTTTGCAGGTGCCTGGCCTGATCGGCGCTGGCGATGTCGTTAATCTTGGCTGCTCGTGGACGGATCCAGATCGGGATGGAATTACCCCTTTTCTTAATCCTGAGATGGACATAACCACAGAGGCCATGCCTGCCCACTGCCTTTTGCGCCAGGCACAGTGTCCTACCTTTTGTAGGTCATCCTCTTGTGCCATGCTTGACCTTTTTCAGTGTCTCCATCGCATCGTGATTCCTAGATGCTGGCATGTTGCCTAAATGCCTAGGCCTTTGCAGAGAGTATGGAGTTTGAAGATGAGATGAGACCCAATTTGTATTTTATTTATTTCTTTGCGCGTCACTTCCTATCTTCTAATCAGCTGTTGCCAACTCTAATCAGCCGGCTTATCAGTTACCGAACAGTGTTTTTCTCTCACAACAAATCAACCGTTTCAGCTTTTCAGCCGACTTATAAGTCCAACCGAACGCTCGTATGCATCATCTGCCACAACCCATTTCTCTTGATTGTCAGCAGTGAGCCTGCCATTGCCATAGCCCATTTCAAATAAAAGAATAAAAGGATCGGTTGATTGAAATCTAACACCTGAAGCTGCTGAGTTTTTCGTATGGGTTGGAGTGAATGTCAATCACACCTAACCTAACCATGGAACGCAACAAACAGATTCTTTTCATACAGAAAGGAAGCGCCAAGCGCAAAGCGATGACATTGTTAATGACTTTGGGCAGGGGCCATGCAATGTCAACCCCAGATGCCTTGCCTCCATGCGAGGGGGTCAGAGTAGGCAGGCCGGGGCCCCGGCCGCGACGAGCTTATCGACAGGCAGAAGACGCTCGCTGACCGAACTCGGATCCATCCACCAAGCACGGTCGGCGGAGGTCAGAAGAGTCCGGCTTGGACTGGACGGACCCGTTCGTCGCGATGCTTTGTTTGGAATCCAAGTAAACCGTCACTTGGGTACTTTGGGGGCATAATCTCGATTGGATGACCATGCCGTGAACGTGTTGGTGGTAAAGAAACGTTCTTTAAGAACCATAAACCTTTTGTAATGTCCTCAGGTGATGTTAATGTTAGGTTGTTTAGTTTGCTGCTACTGCTACACGTCATGCTGACCGGTGAAGATGGATGGTGAAGGCGTGAAGCTGGGTAGTTCCAGAAAAATGAAGCTGGGTAGTTTGACTTGGTTAGGGGATAGATGGATTAAAGTAAGGGCCTGTTTGGTAGGGCTGTGGCTGTGGCTGAAACGGCTGCGGCTGTGGCTGCTCTGGTGAAACAGCTTCTCTGGTGAAGCTGAAGCCATTCTGAAAAGTGTTTGGCAAAACGGCTTCTCCTGTATTTTTAGGAATGGCTTTGATAAATCAAATGTCATAGATGCCCTTAACTATATGGATTTTTTTTAATAGATGAAAATAGATAATCACGGTTCATAAATAGATTACTAGCGAATGTCGCATCCAGGTTCAAAAAAATTCTCACGGTTCATCACGGTTCATCACGTTTCATAAATATTTTAATTGCTACTCCTGTATTTCTCTCAAAAAAATTCAGCTGATTTTTTTTTAATATTTGAATTCATCACGGTTCATAAATAATAGCTACCATCCTTACATAGCATGCAACCATATAAGCTAACTGACATACTCAAGATGATCTAGAAAGGAAGATTGCTCTAGCAAGATCATCTCGGAATTTATCCATGGTCCGATCATCTGTTTCCATGTTGGATGTATCTCCAGCATCTTGAGAGACATAGTGCTTCCTATATCTTGAAGGTATAGTGGGCATATAATCGGGATTCCGATCGCATTTGCGGAAATCCTTATCTTGTGTGTGGTTTTCACGAATGAAGTTATGGAGACACATGGTTGCGGCAACTATCATCATTTGCTTCTCCATTGGGTAACTCGGCATCTTGAGAAGGATTCTCCACTTCATTTTCCACACACCAAAAGAGCGCTCTACCACATTGCGAATACTTGAATGCAAATGGTTAAAATGTTCTTGCTCACCATTTGGAGCAGGACCTCTCCTCCAATCTGGCACATGATACCTTTCACCCTTGTATGGTGCCAAGTATCCAGGTCTATTTGGGTACCCGGCATCAACCATATAATACTTTCCTAAATACACATGTAAAAAAATGAAGGTTGTGAGCCACGCGCATTCATGTATAGACATGAGAAAAGATAAGGTAGGTGATCCGACATACCTAGAGGGGGGTGTGGAAAGGTAGAGTGATCATGTCGAAGTGCATGGAAGAGAACATTAGTATCATGCATAGACCCGGGCTGACCAATAGATGCATAAGTGAACCTCATGTCGAAATCAACAATACCAAGAACATTTTGTGTCGCTGAAATGTGAGTGCCATCCAAAGCTCCAATGCAATCTTTAAAGTGTGGCATCATCCTACGATCATTACTAATCCTAGGATGTGTAGTAGAGAAATTAGGGTCAATTGGCTTTATGTAGTCTGCACTCATAGCCACCATACATATCAATACCTCCTCAAATTTTCTACTAATTGTTTCTGCGGAGTGCTTGAATATACCATGTACACCACTGGTAGAAGTACCATGCCCACACACAAGTAGGAAAATAGCCAATGATTCCATAGAACTCATATGAAGAGATGATTTTAGTCCATAGCTACCCACTAACAGATCATGCAACTTGTAAAATAGAGATGCATTCATTCGGAATTGCTTATGACTTTCACCTGGAGTGTTTAGCTTAAGATGAACAAGTTACTGGACCATAGTGGTGACCGACACATCAGGTTACCTAAAGTCCTAGGATTGCAGGTCATAAGAGTGGAACAAGTCTTCAACTTCTGACTAGAACTTCTCTGGCTCTCAAACCCCACGACAAGCCACGCACCTTCAACATAAGAGTGGATGATAGACACCGTACCACGCACCTTCAATTAGCTGGGAAATAACAATGCACAGGTACTACTACATTGCTGTCTGCAAAAGCAATGATATGAAACATTGCGATATGCTAATGATCTACTAATATGCTATGATATGAAGTAATATACATATATGATATATCATATATGGAACATTTGCGAGGAGCCATTTTTGACTCTTAGACATTTATTAAACCAGGATGCAAATGAGTGAAAGTGGTCACACAGAAGATTGGCATGTCGCCTGTCACTCTAGTGTATCTTGTTATCTAGCTACATGCATATTGCTTAGGGCATATGACTGAAGGATAATAATATACCACAAGGACTGAAGGATGCTGAATCCAAGAATGGGCATGCAGTTCCCTAAAGAAAACACATTTCATGACCATGCAAGGCAATGGCCAGCAGCTGATGCATGCCTGGCACCCCAGATAGCAAGCAAAACTTTAAAAATCCAAATACACACCACAGTTCACAACAAAATGTCCCAGATAGCAAATGCGTCACGCATGTTCTTCTTTCTAAGGACAACAGCAAGACAATGGCTTGAGCTCAAACACAACAGCAATCACAATGGCTTCAACAATCACAACAGCAATCACAATGGCTCAAACAAGGAAATCACTTTAATTGGATCATATGTTCTTACCTTGGATCGGTGAGGTCGACGTCCACAGATGCAGGAGCAGTAGCTGTCCTAGCCGCCGGTGGTGGCCTAGGTGCGCGGGTACCTCGCCGACGAGTTGAGGAGCTCCGAACTGGACCAGAGGTGACCCGAACCGGCAGCCGCTCGTCATTGCCTCCAACCTCCTGTGAAGCTGTCTCCTGTTGAGGATCGGCACGGAGCCAATCCGGCCCTAGAGCCGCCGCCGCTGCTCCGGCCCACCACTCCGGCCATCCTCCGGGCATGGCGGCGTTGGGGATGCCGGAGGCCTGGGAAGCTGATGGCCCCGCGCTGGGGACGCCGGGCCATGCGCCGGGGATGCCGGGCCACGCGCCGGCGGCCAGGCCCGCCGCGGCTGGGATGGCCGGTTGCTGCGCCGGTGGCTGGCCCGCCGCGGTTGCTGCGCCTCCAGGCCATGCGCCCGCCACCATGCCGGGAGGCACTCCCGCGGCGGCCAGGAGGGCACCCAGGGGACCCGTCGGCGGGCCTCCCGGCCACAAGAACGGGGCGCCGCCAGCCCCTCCGCCGGACACATACGGCGCGCCGTTGGACCCTCCGCTTGGCGCATCTTGGAGCCCACCACCGGATCTACCCCTTTCGACCGCCGGATCCAAGTTTCCCGCCGCCGGAGGAGGGTCCATGCCGGCCGCCGCCAGACCAGACCGGAGGAGGCGCTACCAGAAGAAGAGAAAGGAACGGTTCGCGAGAGGAAGAAAGGAAAAGGAGGCGGTGGCAATTCGGTGTAATTTTGCCGAAGTCGAAGGGTAATTTGGTAACATGGGGGGCGCGGATGGAGGGGAAGCCGCGGGGAGCTGGTTTTTTGGGCTTCTCCTCCCCAGTACAAATTGGAAAACGGCTTCACGGGTGCTTCGCGAGAGAAGCCGTTTTTTGGAAGGGCGTTTGGTACGGCTTCTCCAGAAGCCGCTCGAGAAGCCGTCCAATAAGCCCTACCAAACAGGCCCTAAGAGTGGGGGCAATGAAGCTGCTGACCTCTGAGGCTGAAGTTTCGGTCACGCTGTACATGGCCCACGTGGTCCGTCGTGACGCACCTGCAACTTTTCCTGGCAGCGCCGTGCCAGGGCGCAGCACGTCGAGTTAACTCTTCTGAGCCCTTGTTTACTTCATCCCAACTCCCAACTTTGACACTACGCAAAAAGAAGATTTCCCATCACATCAAACTTGCGGTACATGCATGGAGTACTAAATGTAGACGAAATTAAAAAATAATTGCACAGTTTTATTGTACTTTGCGAGATGAATCTTTCGAGCCTAATTAGTCAATATTTAGATAATAATTCACAAATACAAACGAAACGCTACAGTGTCGTATTTATGGCAAAATGTCAATTTTACCGCTCCCAAATTGGGAACAAGGCCTGAAAAAGGTATGTGGTTCGTCATTTACCAGTACCAACACAAACACCTACGACTTTCACGCGGCAGGCGAAACTTTGTACCCGTACAAGCGTTTGACCAGAGAGCGGACATAAAAATGGGACCCATCGACCATCGTACCCTTGAGCGTCGAGACCACCCAGGCGTGTCGTCGCGGTGGACGGACGACGCTGGAGCGCGCGGCGCTAGCGAGACGTCGGGCCGCGAGTCGCTCCCCAGTCCCCAGTCCCCAGTCCCCACCCCCAAAGTGAAGAGCGCGCGCGGGCGTGCGCTGGTCAGCGGCTGCGTCACGCCAGGGGCGCTCGCCCTGCCTGCTCCTCCTGCCGTTGGCGGCTTGGCGCATCGTCACACGACGCAACAACTTTTACACCACTGCCGGCATTTCACCTTTTGTCTTTCAGATGCTCGCAGCACGCTGCCTTTCGCGCATCAGCTCGGGAGGGAGATTCCCCTGCTCGGCTGCAAAAGTTGCGCGGCGGGCGACTTGCATTTCGCAGCAACCGTTGGTTTGGGACGAGGACTCGACACTGCCGGGGTCGCACCAGAAACGGCCGGTAATCATCGCGCATGCGGCTCCAAAGCGAGTTCGTTCGGTCCGGCCTACCTCCGCGGCAGGTGATCCGTCGGCCTCGGCACCACCGGCGCGCCGAGGCGTCGAAAGGGACTCGCGCGGCGTCGCGACAGGCGCGCGCTCGGTTCAGGTTCGAAGCCGCCGTTGTTGGTCCGTGTACGAGAGTGGCTGCAACGAGGACGAACGCGCGGGAGAGGGGGCCGGGCCGGGCCGGGCCTTGTCGTGGCTGCAAACGGAATATCGACAATTCCAGCGCGGGACACGGGTTTCGCGCCTGTATCCTCGCCCATTCAATTCCTCCTCGCGATGGCCATGGGGCCTGGGGCTGGGCAGCTAGCGGTGCGGCCACCGGGGTTTTAGAGGCGCGCCCCTGTCCGTCGCCGCCAAGCGTGCGAGCGTGAAATTTGAATGGGCTGATCCGAATCTGATCTTCATCTCGTTCACACAGGGCCGTAGGGGTGGTCAACACTAGCCGGCGCCTGGTGATGTATCTACACTCATACTAGGGTTAATTACTTCATGAATAAAATTTGCTCGACGATACATACTCCCAGCATCGATGTTCCTAAATGGTGTAGATGCCATTCTCGTGAGTCGTGACTGGAAGAGCATCACCTGGTTCTTCCCTGATCACGGCGGATCATTGGGAGCAACAGGAAAGAATGAATGGAAGCATATCTCGATTGTACTTAGAAATGGGTGTATTGAATTATCTTGGCACGAAAATCCCCCCCCCCCCTCCCCCTCTCAGCATTTTTTTTTTGAGATCAGGGATTTCATTCATTGATCATGAACAAGGTTACACTCAGACTCTACGTATTGTTGCACGCATGATGGAGCTTGGTAATCAGAGCATTTTGGGATTCCTTTAGAGTCAATAGTGTTCCGTAGGCTTAAACATTGATTGTTATCTTTAGGTCCTCTTTGGCACAGCTTATTTCAGCTTTGGCTTCATCTACTTCACGCAAATCGAGATACTGTAGCGTGAAGTCATTTTGTAAGCTGGGACTAAAATGAACTAGAAGCCGGGTAAAGCCAGTTTTTTTTGACTTCACCGGCTTTAGCTTCACCGGTGAAGCCGTTTTGAGATGAGCCGTGCCAAAGGGGACCTTAGTTTAGCAATGTTGCCCCTCTCTAGATTTCACTTGAAGCTCTGCCACTGCCTACTGCATTCCTCATCGTCGGCAAGATATTCATACACTGATATGTGCGCCACCCACCACCTCTTTCTCAGTCAGCTCCTCCTACCACTGTCCTAATTTGCTTTTGCATGAATAACTGTCACGCTTTGCCCCCTGCTAGCCCAGCGACGTTCCTCCATCGCTGATAGGCTCACCATTGAAAAATCCATCATCACCACCGTCTAGCAATTGTTTTAAGTTCTCCTTGCTCTAAGCTTGACAATCACTTTACCATCACCAATCCGAACGCAAACGTTGTCCAAGCTCATGGCCCCATAGGAGCAGGCACAGTTGATGAGCGCACAGACACAAAGAGTAGAAGGTCCTCCATCCATTTTAAATTATAAGTCGATTATCATAAGTCAAACTTATTCAACCTTATCAATTTTATAAAAATATATTGATATCTACAATATTCAAATAAATATACAATCAATATATATTACATGGTGTATAAAATAAAATAGTTTGAAGTTATAAATATTTATGCATTTTCTATATAATTGATCAAAACTAGAGAAGTTTGATTTGAATTGAACTAAAATGACCTAGGGATTAAGCCAAGAAATAGACTATGCATAAAAAAAAAGCCAAGAAATAGATTAGGGCTGTCTAGATACAAGCCCAAGCCCTGTTAACATTTTGTTATTAGACGCGATTTCGATTTAATAGTACTGAGTTGGGCCGTGTACCTAAAACGCAAAAGACGGATATGACACGACTCTCATCGTTTAGTCATTCCTCTTCAAACAAGCAAGGGCCTCGAAGAGAAAATAACACACACCGATATGTGGACCCACTAGGACGACCGGGTCCAACCCCACAACCTCTTCTACACGTCACGGCCAACGCGGGCGCTGGCCTCCCGCGAACAAAAACAAAACGGAAACCGACTGGCTAAGAAAAGTCGCCTCCAGAGGAGACCTGGCCAATCCAGAACGCGAACGCCAGTACGAACGCAACCACGCCAGCGCGCGCCACTCGGAACGGAACCACCCTTCTTCTTGCAGCGAAAGAAAGAAAGCAAAACGAATCCGCGTCGGCACCTAGCTGTTGAGCCCAACCTATAAATCCAACACCGTCTCCTCTCGCTCATCACGCAATCGATCGCCAACGCCGCAAGAAACCAAAGGATTCACTGCAGAAGAAGAAGCGTGAGGCAAGGGAGAGAACAGCAGCGATGGCGCGGCGGGGCACGGAGGCGTTCCCGTACCTGGGCGCGCACTGCGACGAGCCGGACTGCAACCAGCTCGACTTCCTCCCGTTCGACTGCGACGGGTGCGGCAAGGTCTTCTGCGCGGCGCACCGGACGTACCGGGAACACGGCTGCGCCAAGGCGGCCGACCAGGGCCGCACCGTTGTCGTCTGCCCGGACTGCGGCGACGCCATCGAGCGGACAGCGCCGGGGCAGGACGAGAAAGCCGTCCTGGAGGCGCACGCGCGGTCGCGGCGGTGCGACCCGGCGAGGAAGCGGAAACCTCGGTGCCCCGCGCGGCGGTGCAAGGAGCCGCTCACGTTCTCCAACACCAGCGAGTGCAAGGCCTGCGGACTGAAGGTGTGCCTCAGGCACCGCTTCCCGGCCGACCACGACTGCGCGGGGAAGTCGGTCGGCGCGTCCAAGGCGGCGGCCGCGGCCGCGGCCAGGAGGGCCGGCGGGGAGTGCGCCAAGGACGCCAAGAAGGGGAGCGGCGGCTGGACGCTGCCGGCGGCAGTCCGCAACCTCAAGATATTTTAACTTTTTAAGGATTCAGCTGGTTGCGGACTTGCAAAATTTAACGGCGAAAGGCACCATTGTAGTATCTTGAAACAACATCGTCAGCTGGACGCTGGTTGCGGACTTGCAAGATTTAACGGCCAAAGTCACCATTGCATCTTGAAACAACATCGTCTTCTCCGCGGAGCATAAAAAGATTGCGCTTGTCATGAATGTTCCCTTGTGCCATTGAGACATTGCTCTGCAGAGCACGTCTAAGAACTAGTATTGATTTATAAGATTATTCCATGTTTTTTCATGTAATTATTGTTAAAATGCGGATGCAATTATGTGCAAATTGGTTAAACTACTTGTGCCATTGGACTTTTATGTTTCTATACTAATTTTCTAATAGCATGTGAGGCCGCACTGTACAACTATATATATTTAGAAAATTAGGTTCAAGAAATTATGTCATTATTGATAAAAACAAGGGCACTGTTTTTTTTTTGCTGAAGAACATTATGAACGAGGACTATAATCATCACAACATTATACAAATATGAAACAGAACGAAATTATATAATCTCTTTTTCTTTGAAATGCTTAGTATTGATTCAGATAATCATTTGCAATTATATAACATATGAACAGAAGAAAAGACCACTTTTCAGGGGCCACAGCCCATAATCGCTAAAATTGGGAAGAGGCCTATCAAATAGTTCTTTTTTTGCAGTAATAGTATGACGGATGAAGCTAAATGATCTTTGTGATGCAAAATTGAAAGTAAAGTTGGATTGTTTGAGCTTGGAATTTAAGGTAAACCATTTGAATTGAGAGCATCTTATCTTTGTAGTTGCAAGCATGCTGAAACTAATGAAATAGAATGTTCAGTTTGGGTACATGTGTGCAGTTGACAGTAAACCGTTTGAATCAAAGTATTGTTTTGGAGCTCACATGATCCTCCTAAAGTCCCAAATCCCATTATTAGAATGTCACTCTTAGATAAAGTATTCACAAAGGAACCAGACATCCTATACTGCGTACAAATGAAATAATCAAATTTGGAGTTCATTTTAATTTTTTGGTAGTTATTTGTGTTGTACATGAATATATCATCATATACATATATACTTGTCAAAATAATGTACCGACAGTGCAGTTCATTTTACTGTTGTTTCCGGGTTTTGAGGAGAACTCCTAATTTATGGAATATCATATTGTAAAACTAGACCATCTACTTCTTCTTAGATGACAGTGCAGTGCAGTGCTCCTGCAAGTATTTCGAAAAAAAATACTATACCGACGTGAACAATTGCAAACTCATATCCATACATCGTGAATGAAGTAGGTTCACACATAATTTTTTTTTACAAAAAGCACGCTCGTATACATCGCCAAAGTGGCACATAATAGGATAGTGCGGTCAAGAACTTTACATTATTGATTATTCCGAATTCTGCTGGGAAGAGCAGTATCAAGGGATGTTTGGATCTTTAGTCCGGACTGAAATTCATGTTACATCGAATATTCGGAGGCTAATTAGGAGTACTAAATATGAGCTAATTATAAAACTAATTACACAGACGGAGGCTAATTCGCTAGACGAATCTATTAAGCCTAATTAATCCATCATTAGCACATGTTTACTGTATCATCACATTATCAAATCATGGAGTAATTAGGTTTAATAGATTCATCTCGCGAATTAGCCTCCATCTGTGCAATTAGTTTTATAATTAATCTATGTTTAATACTTCTAATTAATATCTAAACATTCGATGTGATAAGAATTTTAGGAGGTTAAACACCCCTAACTCGTAGAACATGTAGCACGAAGAGCGAACTGTATGCTAGCTAGTCAGTAATCACTTGCTCTGCCTCAGGTTGACAGCTCCACCAGTTCCCATGACTCCACGTCCTCAGGATCCGTTCTGTAAGGGTGCGTTTGGTTCTAAGGATGAAATGGGACGGGACGGGACGGAACGATCCCACTTCATTCCACGTTTGGTTGGTGGACAGGTGGGACAGGAACATCCCTAGAGGAGAATATTCTCTCTATATGCGGGATACCCCCGTCCCTCCAAAACGAGCGGACGGGGGCGTCCCACTTCGTCTCCGTCAACGTCGTTTCTTCTTCATCAGGCGGGCGCGATCGGAGCTCCTGCGGCCGGGGCGGGCACGGCAAGATGCGGCCGCGGCCGGAGCTCTGGCGGGCAGAGGCGGGCGTGGCCGGGGCGGAGGCGGGGGCGGACGCGGGTGCGGCCGAGGCGGATGCGGCCGGAGGCGGGCGCGCCTGGGAGGATCGGGAGGCGACAGGGTGGAGCAGGGGTGGCACGGGCGTGCCAGGGGTGGCGGCGGGGTGGATCAGGGGGCGGCGCCGCGGGTGGAGCAGGAAGGCCAGCGTGGCACATGGAGGAGGAAGAAGACGTTGTAAGTATGATGAGTGGGTCCCACAAATGGTGTCTAACGGAAGGAGAAAACGGTGCTCATCTCGTCTGTTGCAATCTCTCCAACCAAACAAAAAATTGGGATGAACCCATCCCATTCAACCAAACATGAAATGGGATCATCCCATCCCAGAAAATTGAGATGGGACCGTCACGTTCTACATTGTCTCCTATCCAAACACTACCTAAAGCACGATGTCAGGGATCTCAAACTACAATTCACGGATATCCTTGTCCAGCTCCTCGATCTTCTCCATGGCTGTCCCATCCTGCTCCTCTGTTCGATCTCCGTATATGAGGCTGACATGCGGCACGTATGCTGCGACAAAACGCAAACATAGGTAGGATCATCAGTTAATTTCCATTGACGAAGTTGCGATTTTTCTGAGTCCAAGAGAGGATGTTTGGCAGCACTCCAATTCAGAAAAATTAGCTTCACTTCATCAACTCCAAAAAAATCGCAGACAAATACGTCTAGATCCACCAACTCCAGCTCCAGAAAAAAGTGGAGCTAGAAGTCAAATCCATATTTTTTGTGGAGTCAAAAATACCAGTTTTAGACCTCCCGTGGAGTTACCCACCGCTACTACTGGTTACACAACTTACCACTTCATTTCTAATTTGCTGAGCCTCACACAGATCTCATCTTCATCCTCGTGCCGCTCCAGGCCTCCGCACACCATGGCCGCGTTGCCCCGGTCCCTGCAGCGCCATGGCCGGCCCATGCTGCCCCAGCTGGCCGCGGCATCGCCACCCCCACCCGCGGGCACCGTCACCCCTGCTCACGTCGGCCACGCAGCCCTTCCCCTACCTCTGGCTGCCGTGCAACTCACGCGCTCGAATTCCTCACCTCGATTTCCGGTTTCCACCTCAGGATGAGGGGTGGCGTAGAAAAGGTCCCCGAACGGCAAGTTCGGCGGCGCCGCAATGGGCGGCGGCGGTGGCGGCGAGAGCGCGCAGTGGCGGCGGAATCAATTTGGACAAGAATTTTTAGCCGCGTCGTCCGCTGCCACACCGTCTGCCATCGCGCGCCGGGCCTTGTTGCACCGTTCGCCCTCACGCCGTGGCCCTGCCGCCGCTGCCTCGCGCCGTGGCCCCAAAACTGTCCCCGCCGAGTGGAGGAGATTGGCGGGGAGGCGACCAAGGCGAGCGCGAGTAGAGGAAGAGAGAGGAAGATGAGGGGAGAAGAGAGAAGAGAGAGGAAGAGGAGGGGAGAAAAGAGAAGAGGATGATATGTGGATCCATTTACAATGGGTAAAATAGATTATTCACAACAAGTCTTCGTATTTTTTAAGCTGGAGCACTGCAATCAGCCAAACACGTATATCAACTCCATATTTTTCTGGAGTTGGTGAAGTGGAACTGGGAAAGTGTGGAGCTGATGGAGTGGAGTTGGTTTTTGTGAGGCCCCTGAGCTGCAACTGCACTCACGAATTGGCCTCTCGTAACCGAAGTGACCGCAGCAGTGATTGCTCGCTGTCATCACCTGAAATAAAAATGTCGAAAGAATTTGTTGTGAGCGAATTTACCTTGCAGATGGTTCCAGATCGTATTGACCTCCGGGGTGAGCTCGAGCAGGAGGCCGCCACAGCGGTAGAACCCCTGACGGTCGCTGACGACGTTGGCAGTGTATGGGCGGACACCTGCGACCGCGGCATGATGGAGAGCCTCGACGGCTACCGACCACCGGAGACGGATGGCACCGACCACTATGACATGCGGCTTGAAGGTTGGCCCACCGTGCGCGGCACGGAGTCCGGCCATGAGACGACAGAGGCGGCCCCGGGCGAGCTCCGACGGGAGCGCCCACACGGAGTACACCTCCTCGACCTCTGGTGACTGGTTGATTGGCACCATGGCCATGCGGATGCTTGCCGGTGGAGCCTGAGAACTGGGGTCGAAATCGGAGAAGGGGCCGGAGGCGGCGAGCAGTGGAGTGACCACTGACCAATCGTGACAATACGCCCTCCACGCGCGAGATGATGTAAGGGTGTCCGTGCAAAATCGATCGGAGCGTAACATATCCAGATCATAAGAAATTGCCAAGTTTTTTCTCAAGTTTTGACTTGCCAAAAACCAATCAGCCCCATAGATCCAAACCTACTTGGAGACTAAAGACTGAAGAGATATTTATAGTATCATATCATGAACAAAATGCGGGGACTTTTGCTTGACTAAGAAATTAGTCTTAACTCACTCTCAAAGATGTCGCCAGCGGCTTTTTCCAACGCGTGCGTGTCACAGGTCTAATGTCTTCCCAGTTGCGTACTAGAACATGGCAAAGTCTTTCCTTTTTTCGTCACTGTTGGTTTTGGGCGGCAGGGATGATGACTGGATGAGCGCGTAAAACAACAGAAATCACCCTGCAACGGCATCGAGCTGCTGGGTCAGGAGGAGCGGCGCACCCTGGACGTCCACGCGCGGGGACGGCGGAGTGACCCGGCCTAGAGCCCTGGAAGCGCAAGCCGAGGTGCAAGGAGGCGCTCACGTCCTTGAAAAGCAGCAACCCGATGTGCAAGGGGCGTGGTCCAAAACGATTGGATAGTACTACCAGGCTATTCGCAAGATGCCAGTACAAATATCCTTTGAAGTTTCAACTATATACCTATTATTAAAGCAAGCAACATCTCTGACAGCAATTTTTGTCCGTCACGCTCGTTTCGCAAAAAACCCCTCAGCCTTTCGTGAAATCAACCCGCAGTCCAATTGTGAATATAGGGGGGGCTTGAGTGGAAAAAAGAGGAAAGCGAGGGATTAAAGGGAAAAGAGCTTAGCTCCCTCGTCCCCCTCTCTCGGGGGATCGAGATCCGCGCACTCCGTTCGGCCGTCCGGCTCCGGGCCCGGCGCCGCCCGGCAGTGGACTGGCGGGCGGCGGCCGGAGCGGGGCGCCCCGATGCTCGCCCGCGCTGCCCCTGCGCGCAGCCTCAGCCGGAGCTCGTCGGCGTCTGGGAAGGCGCCGTCGGGGGAGCACGGCTGCGAGCACCGGAGGCACGCCAGATCCAAGCGGAGCTACGACTTCGACCACGAGAGGAGGGGCGGGGGCGGCGTCGACGAATACGATTGGGGCAGGGAGGGGGCCGCGGTGTCCACGCCCTCCCCGCGCCGTCGGACGCCAGAGCGGAAGCGGTATCTCTAGAAGTTGGAGGTGGAATACGGGAGCAGCAATTGAGAGAGAGAGAGAGAGAGAGAGTTCTTGGACGAATCCATCCAAGAAGTCCAGAGGGGACAAGGAAGCAGGGGAGGGAGCAACCATCGTTTGGAGCTGGGAGTGGGGTAGGGGATCAATGGAGATGGAGAGCCCGCGGAGCCCCGAGGCGGAGATCGGGCTCCGGGTGGAGGACCTGTGGGAGGTGGCGGAGTCGCAGCACTCGCCGTCCGAGAAGCTCAACTCCTGCTTTGAGGACATCCCCATCGCGTCCTTCCCGAGCACGCACCCATCGCAAGGTATTGCCTGCTATCTTCCTCATCAGTTTCACCTCCGCTCCGTTTCCTGCCTTGGTTTAGAGGTCAATTCCAGCTCCATGCGAATTCGACCAATTTTTTTTAAAAAAACTTTGATGCAGCGAAATTCACCCACCCAATTTATCTTGATTTATCATCTTTGATCCGCTCCCATTCCGGTCCTGGTTACAGACCGTTAGTTCGCTCTCAGTGCAGCACGCATAATACTGAAAGTAGCAGTGCGTGTGAGCTTGGATGCAACTGGATGCAGACGAACAGTTCTATCGGTGCCAATTGCATTTATGTGGCGGATCCACTTCGGATCTACCGGGTTAGACATGTTCTAGCCGCTTGATATGCGACGCTCATGCCTAAGCCGAGTAAACACGAAGTGCCGTCGGATTTTCCTCCAATTTAACCACTTGAACAGGACCGATTTAGCAAACTCACACGAAGGTGAGCGGTTCCAGAGAGTACAACAAGTCCACCAAGTTAACAAATTTACTACTGGATTTAGTTGCGAAAAAGGAACATCAGAGTTTTACAAGTTTCCTGAAAACAACAGAAGGTAAACACTAGCGGAAGCAATCGTCGGGGTCGAATGTCCTGGTGAGGCCAGCCGGGACATCACTGGTCCCTCTCCTCGCTGTCCGAGGAAGGATCCCACTCGACCGTCCAGCCCGGCGGGAGCTGGGGCGGCCAAGCGCCAGCAAGAGAGGGGTCGGGAGCAGCAACTTCACCTGAAAAACAGGAGCCACAACAAGGCTGAGCTACTAAGCTCAACAAGACTTAACCGATAGGAGTAAAACTACTCCACACTTCTAGACATGCAGGGCTTTCTGGCTGAGGGGTTTGCTTGCCAAAAGCACTAGGTAAAACCTATTTTCAAGTTTTAGCTCCAGTTCTACGTTCATTAGCCGGTCTAGGTTTGCAACCTATTCTAAGCAATCATAGAGCCAAACAAGGTATGAACATATATCACCAAAAACCATGTCATCATCAGATTCCTCATTTACTCAGGGTGACATAGCGATCAAGCAATCTCAAACTGTGAGAGGCAGACGAATCGATTCGAGTTCTTTAACCATGCATGGTGAACCTAGCCTCACGACATCCACGTACCCGGAGGTCGCTTCCTGTGTCGGCCTTCCCCATCAATCCCCTAACCCATGTCGGGCCCATTTCCTTTGGTGCAAGGTTCCACAGACCCGGCCTCTGCCGTTCTGTGGCCACGCATGCCACCACATGCGACATCCAGCAGGGGAAACTCCGTTCCAAGAACAATGGGGCGACCGCTCACGTCTAGGTTCAATCCGGTACTAGGCTTCCTCATCCCATACTAAGTATGAGGCTAGTACTTTCAAACACTTGATCACGAACACCACCACTGTTGGGCCTTAGCAAGTTTTTCATAGACAGACGGGACAACCATCCGTCCACCAAAGAGTTACCAAAATCCTGCCCCGTCCACCGTCCTTATAGTTATAACAGAAAGGTAGACATGCAACTCCTACAACTCGCGAGTCACAGGAAATCATTCGGCTTTTACCGCCTTCTAGTTAAGCAAGGCAACTACTCGGTCCAACAGCTAGTGTTCAGATCATGGGAAACTAGGTCATGCATCTAGGGTTTCAAACAACTCCTATACGTAAATGCACAAACATGTTACAGAAGGCATGCGCAAGTTTGGAAAACAACGTAGGGTTTTCATGCAACCGGGGCTTGCCTTCGAGCAAAGAGGAAGGGAACTGCTCGACTTCGGGGGCGACTTCGGCTTCAGCGGGCAAGAGCTCAGCTACAGCTTCATCTTCTGGCGCCGGGTGTAGCTCGTAAAAGCCGTCGGCGAGGTGCAGCTCTACACGAATGCAATGCAAGAGTTAGCATAGACGGTTATTTTAACAGCAACACTTGCTCGCCTGAGCCCAGAAACTTGCGACAAAGAGCAGGAGGGTGGGGAGGTTCAAGAGAGCTGGTGAAGATCAAAAGGCAAGGGTCGGAAAGGAACTTATGATCTGATCCTTGAACTAGAGGAGGTGGTATACTAGGGATCCTCCGACGCAAGCGCTGAAGGGTTCCTAAGTTTTACACATACACCTTCGGGTTGAAGAAAAAGATCACAGCCGAGCCCTCGGGCGAGGCGGATAGGGTCGGCAAAACAGATAGGGTCGGGCGAGACGGAACCGGGGTCGGGCGGATAGGAGGGGTCGGGCGAAGCGGACTGGGGTCGGCAGCTTACCTTCTTCCTAAAAGGAAAACTTGGGGTCGGGGAGAAGCAGACTTGGGCGGAGGGACTAAGGCTTTGAACAACGGCTAAGACCGGCAGTGCTCTGGTGGTGGCGGTGCTTCTTGCAGATCACAAGAGAGCTTTTACGCAGCACGGAGGAGCAAGCGGCTAGGTGGCTTGGGGAAAACTGAGGGAAGCTGAGGGGAGAGTTCCCCAAGAGCTTTAGGGTGTGGTGCTAGGAACTTGAGCAGGGAGCAAGAGAATGGCTGAAGGCAACAATGGCGGAGGGAACTCCGACGGCTTGTGCAATCCTTTTATAGCTGCTGGAACGACAAAGGGAAGCGGCACGGGAGAGAGAAGGGGAGCGGCGCGAAGGCCGGGGAGAGGCAATGGAGTGCTCTGCCGGGGCGGCGATTGAGCGAAGAGGGCGGTGGTGCAGGACTCGGGGATGACTGTTGGAGGTATGCCCTAGAGGCAATCATAGAGATGATGATATTCCATTTGTATCCATGATTTGTATACTGTGTTCATTGAATATCCATTAAAGGCTACTTGAATTGATTTGCAATTATGTGAATTGTATGTGAAACTCTTTACTTGTATGGTTATTCTAAAGTTGTCCCTAGTCGGAGTTCATGTGAGGACACACATGAATATTAGACTAGCACATGTATTGGTTGATGACTATGTTTCACAAGTCATGGACATGGAGATGTTGAACTAATAATGTGGACACATGTGGAGACATGTGTTAGGACTGACCCAACACGAGAAGTAGTTCTCTCTTTAAACAACATATACGCTTTGTCCTTAGACCTGAGATTGTCGCATGTATTCTAGATGTGGATTGACCTACTTAGGGGCTATCAAACGCTACGCCGTAACAGGGTAGTTATAAAGGTAGCTTTCGGGTTTGTCAAGAAGCATGCTATGAGACATGGTCAATCAAGATGGGATTTGCCCCTCTCTGATTGAGAGTGATATCTCTGGGCCCCTCGAGTGATCGGATCAGAAAATGCATGGCCATGCTACGTACGGTTAAGAGTTAACCTACAAAGGGATTCCGAATCATAGGATCGAGAAAGAGCGGTCGGCTTGAAGCTAGACCAAATATCGTGAGGCAAAGGGAATAGCATGTATATTATGTTGTGATGGTTCGTCTGATATGATCTTCGTATGCGTATAGGAGTTGGCATGTCTTGCTAGAGGCCGCTACCGACTATTGGGCCGAGTAGGAGTACTCGGGCCATGTCTATACGTATCCGAACCCATAGGGTCACACACTTAAGGGGCTGGAAGCCCAATTCGGATCTGATCCGAGTTGGATTAGGTTTAGGAGTACTAATGGGCCTCGGATCCAGAGGCCCATCAGGAACCCCTATAAATAGAGGGGTGGGGGCGCCCTAGGGTTTGACACCTTTTGGCTGAATACACTTGCCGCGCCTCCCACGCCCTCGCCTGTTGCAACTCGCGGATCTAGCAATCCGGCTTGCGACGCTTCCTCCCTGCACGTGTGGATACCTTGGAGGTGTTGCGCCTGCAGCACTTGGACGAGCCGCCGACGAGCCGCGACGAGCCGACGACGAGCCACGGTACCAGAGGCGGTCTTGCTGTGCACGTAGACGAGCTGCTGAGGAGCTGCTGGACGTGATCGACTACGTACGACTACGTTGATCGACTACGTACGACTACGTGATCGTCTTCACTGCATCGACGCAAATCTACATCTTCCGCACCAGTAGTGCGTCGAGTGGTAATCCCGTGATCCTTATACGGCAGTTCTTCCTGGTTATACGCGGTAGAAAATTTTGATTTGCGCTAGTGTAGCCTACCTCGTATCCCAACAATGACGCCAGCGGTCATTGGGTTCTGTCATCAGGGCGGCGCAGGAGCGGGTCTGCCGGTGGTTGAGATTTGGCGGAGGCGGGCGTCGCCGTGCGGAGGATTTGATAGAATCGACTGGTTAAACAGCGCTAGAATCGAGGGCGCACAGGTGAAAAGACATGCAGCCGCGGGCGCGTGGGAGAGCGCGGAGCAACAAATTGTCGGGCGGCTTCTGGCAGGGCGGGGGAAAGGAGCTGTCGCTGCCGTGGCCAGGGTTGGCGATGGAGGAATCGTCGTGTAGCGGAGACCATGCGGCGCGACTGGGATCAAAGTGATGGAAAAGACGAGCGACATCAGGCTCTGCGGCCGGGATCTGGCGGTGTGATGATGGGCGCGGGAGGCGAGGCGCTGCAGAAAGGTTGCAGAGGGGCTTTCGCCGCCATTGGGGAAGGGGGCGCGAGGATCCATTCGGTCGCGAGCCAGATACAAAACTGAGCGGCGGGCGTCGGAGAAGATGAGCCACGCGGCGGGGAGACTCTGAAGCGGGCATGCAACTCGAGTGCTCCGGTCGCGGAAGATCTGGGGAAAAAGATCTCAAGGGTCCACTGGTCGGGTAGAACAGCGTTTGGGAAGGACTTAGAAGATCCGACGGTGGGCTGGTTTGGCGGGGTCGGGACCGAAGCAAGCGGGGAGGGGTCGGGTCTCAGGGGTCGGGGCCGGTCGGAGGGTTGAATACTCAGGCGCGGCAACAAGACAGATGATCAGGGGCTAGGATACGATTAACATGAAAGATTTGGGGCCGGTCGTCACAATTTACCTCTGTCTTATTGTTCCTATTATCTTGTTGGTGTTAAGAGCCCCTTGCTCCATCTGTTGCTGGCACTGCGGTTCTGATAGCTCCAACAGATGAAAGAATCAGTCCACTTCTTGAGTTCTGTCGACGCTGAGGTCGAACTCGCCTGCGAGGGCGGCTGCTGCAGGGAATGAGAACACCCTGGTGCAGATGACGCACGGGCCATCTTGCCTGCAACTTTCCAAATTATGCATGCACAATGGTATGGATGAATGATGCTGCTGCTCTAAAGTCTTGATGGGATGAGCTTGAGGTACACTATTCTTTCTTCATATGATTGCCACCATGTTTTCTCTTGGGTGTACTTGGTGTTGCCATCATGTGTTGCCTAGACACTAAAGGCTTCCGAAGGACACACTGTGTTTTGTGCAAAGGCTCATTTGGTTTGCTAACCGGTTGCTTATGTTACAAGATTGTTCAATTTTCAGTTTGATAGATTGTGCTACTGCCGCCTTTGTGAAACCTCTTTGTCGTGCACTTGATTGTAACTATGATCCATCTTCGGGCCCAACAAGCTGGAGGAGAAGCAGGTGAGTGAGTGAATCCACAGCCTTTGCCCCATGCCTTTCTGTTCCTGTTACTCGGTCTGTTACTCGATCTGGCAAATGGTGTGATGTGAAGTTACATGATGGATTTGTGTGCGTGTGCCTGTGCAGGAGAGCAAGGTGATCAAAGGGGTGTTTGGATACGAGGTGCTAAATTTTATCAAGGTCACATCGGATATTCGGATGCTAATTAGAAGGATTAAACATGAGCAAATTACAAAACTAATTGCATAGATGGAGTCTAATTCGCGAGACGAAGTCTATGATCTTCAATGGTCGACATGTAGCAAATGGTTAACTGTAGCACCACATTGTCAAATCATGGATTAATTAGGCTTAATAGATTCATCTCGCGAATTAGACTCCATCTGTGCAATTAGTTTTGTAATTAGACTATATTTAATACTCCTAATCAGTATGCAAACATCCGATGTGACAGGTGCTAAAGTTTAGCACGGTGTTCCCAAACACCCCCCAAGTTCCTAGGCTTCATGTGGAACCCGATGTCCTGGGTCATGGAGGCAGCCGCCATCATGGCCATCGCGCTCGCCAACGGAGGAGTAAGTGATGATTCTCACGGTGGGTGTCTTGTTGGAGCCGTGGGTTCAGAGGGTTTGATGTGTTTTGCTGATTTTTCAGGGCAAGCCACCGGACTGGCCGGACTTCGTAGGGATCATCACTCTGCTCATCATCAACTCCACTATCAGTTTCAGCGAGGAGAACAATGCCGGCAATGCCGCTGCCGCTCTCATGGCCCGCCTTGCCCCAAAGGCCAAGGAGTGTTTTCTAGAGAGAATTGTTTTGTTAGTATTGGCCTCCGAACTGATTTTTATTTTTCTTTTCATAAACATGGCAGGACTAGGAGGGCTTCTTTTTTACTATATTGATATTTCACCTCTTTTCTATATCTCTATTTAATGTTAAAGCATTTTGCCACCAATTTTCGTCCATCACATAGAATTGGTAAAAAAACGAAGAAAAATCGACTCCCACCACGTGAACCAGATCACGGAGTGCAAAACCGGAGAAAAACAGCCTCTGTAACCCGGAATCGAAAGAATAACCGCATCCCCTAGCTGTACTACCCTGAACTAGAGGAAAACCTCGACCCCACCTGTGAACCGCCCTCGGGAAAAAAGTGAGTAAAAATCCTCACCCGCTGAAAGGAAAAAAAAGCGAGTACAAATCCTTAAAAAAAGAGGAGCCCGGGTGGATTTCCAACTCAGTCTTTCAACTACCCAGGAAGGAGGTCTATGACCGCTGACCGGTTTGAACTTGCTAGATTATCTTACGTGGTGCAATACGGTCATATCTATTTTTTTTTGCCTATAGCAACTTCTTGGTTAAATGAATAATTATAGAAACATAATGAGTATTCAAATAGAAGGAAACATGTTAATTCAAATTTTTATTAGAAAAAGAGTAGAGAATTCATTGAGTGTAACAAAAACTAGGGTACAGAATAAAAAATAATAAAAGTGAATACAAATACAATTTGACCGTAGCAACGCACGGGCATCTTGCTTAGTATACAAAGAAAAGAGGAACAACATATGTTTCATGCTTGTGCCAGAAACTCTTCCTTTTCATCAACTATATAAAGTAAAAAAACATATGCTCGTACCAAATACTAAGTCTAACGCAGGACTATGTATATCAATTCCTAAAATTGACCCAGATACTGTAATCAACCTTTATGGTCTCCCAAAACTCGGGTGCTTCTTCTGGTCCCAATCCACACGCCCATATGTTTCTGCCTTCTGCGCCACCGTGTTGTGCAGCTCCAGCAGATAGCGGTACGAAAGCTAGCTCACCCTCCCTGTCAACGAGGTCTACGCGGATTGTTTCGGGCCAATCATATAACCTTGGGACGAAGATCTTGTTCTGCATCCACTTCATGCCGGTCTTCACCATCGTGGTCGTGAGGGTGCCGGTGAACAATGCCCGTCCCTCCAAGCTCTTCACCTCCTCCCACTCCATATTTTGCTCGTTGAGCTTGACGACATGCACAAGGGGCCCGCGGTAGCCCATGAGCACGGCCATGAGCTCGCCTTCATCAGACTCAAACAGGTAGTAGCCATCGCACTCGAAACCAAAGCCTTTGGGCACGTCAAGAATCTTGAATCCTTCGTCGAGTCGGCTATCGTCATACACCGCCAACCTCCCGTCAACATCCAACAGGTAGAGCAAGCCGCGGTGGAAGACAGGGTTCGTCATCGGCGATACGTTAAGCCTTGGGCGATCATGGTTGTACTCCGAGAATTGCCAATCGTACCATCCACCGCCATCGCTCTCGATGGCGCGGTATATCTCGAGCCTGTTGATGCCGAACATTCGTTGCGCGCCATCATAGACGTCAAAGCCTGTGCGCTCCAGCGGACACAAGCTGTAGGTCTTGCCTGTCACGAGGTTAGTGTGAACAACAATTAATTCAGTACCGTCATCCTGGCACAGCGTCAGACGGTGCCTGTTTGCACAACTGAAATTGGCGTTAGGGGTTTCCAATGTCTTGTCGACCTCAAAATTCTTGTGATAATACGGGCTGTAGTAGCGGATGTTTGTGGAGCCGACATCGGTGGCGTTGAGGAGGATCGGGGTGATCCACGCCGGGTAGAACGGCGACACCGCAGAACGCCAGTGCTTGCATGTCGCGGCGAAACTCGGGTGGCTGGACCATGGTAGTAGGTTGACGATGGTTTTGAGTAGGTCGGCCGGGAGGGATGACCAGCTCTGTTCCTGCGTCGCCGTCGACGTGGTGTCCTCCATCGACCTCCTTTGCTCCCGGCGCGTCGTGATCGACGGCTCTAGGGAAACAACGGGTGCGGTGTCCGACGACTTTTTCTTGCGTTGATCTGATCGATTTTTGTGTTTGATGCAGGCACGGGTGAGTTGTTCCCGATCCATGTCTCTTCACGTGCTCGTCTAGTTGTTTTTGTGTTCCGTTTGGGACTGTAGGGCTGATTGTGAATTTGGACGTACGGCGGGCGCACGGACGTGGCGCAGCAGGAGACCTGACGCGCATCATGCGGTGCGGGGTGCCAGACTGTCAGGATTTCGTAAAAAGTATTGTGTCACGACTTTTCCTAAACTACGCACGCGTCCACACGCCGGGCTGTCAGAAAAGCCGTCAGCCTGTTCGTTTCATCTTATTCCAGCTTAGGGCCTGTTTGGGAAGGGGGTGTTAAAGTTTAACAACCCCCATTTAACACATTTTTAACAAAATAGCTACCAAACACTTGTGTTAAAAGAGCAGTGTTAAAATTTAACACCTCTCTTTTCATAAACACATAGAGGGGGTGTTAAAATTTGCTAAAGGTGTTAAAAGTGGTCCCCCTCACCACTTATTCCCTAGTTGCCCCCTCTCTCTCCTCCTCTCTCCACTTATTAGACAGCATTTAAGAACATTATTTGAGGGGTAATGTAGTCCTTTTCCAACAAAGGTGTTAAACTTTAACAACCCATCCAAACACCCTACATGTGTTAAAGTTTAACACCTCATTTGAGGATGTTAAAATTTAACACCCCGTTAAACTTTAACACCCCCTTCCCAAACAGGCCTTTATTCTCTCTCCCACGCCGAGCTAGACCGCACCGCGCCGCCTGGAACAGCACCTCTAAAGGCGCCGGGCCCACCTAGCAGAGCCGCCTACAGAGGCAAGGCCTCCTCACTCTCCGCCACCGCCCCGCCTCTAAACCGCTCCCCAAGCCAACCGCCGGTCCCCGTTGCCCCTCTCTCCTCCCTCCCCACGGCTCCCTCCCGCCGCTACCTTCGGCGCGCCGGCTACCTCCTCCGCGCCGGCGGCCGCAGCCCCCTCCTCCCCGGCGCGGCGGCCCAGCGGACCTCCTCCTCCCCGACGGCGGCCGCAACCCCCTCCTCCTCGGCGCGGCAGCCGCAGCCCCCTCCTCCCCGGCGCGGCGGCCCGGCGGCCTCCTCCAGGCGTGGTGTCCTCCTCCCATGCCTCCTCCTTTCTCTAAGATGGCGCAAGTCTGCGCCCGCTCTCGATGCCGTTCGCCTCGTCTGCCTCTAGCTTTGCCGGCCTCCTGTAGCAATCGGTAGGATAGGGGTTATTTTGCAGTCTTGCGGTGCGGGACTCCAACCTCTGTATTTGCCGTTCAGGGGCTTTTGGCGATCCGCGGTGCGGATAGCCTACGCATCCTCTGGAACCCTAGGCACGCCGCCGCCATAGCCACGTCGCAATCCCCACCGTGGTCGCAGCCGCCATGGCGCGTTCAGACGGACGGGATCCCTTCGCAGCGCGTATCCGGAGGAGCGCACCCCCACTTTCCCTGGTTTTCCATGGATCCGCCGTCAAGGGTCGTCGATCTGCATAGGGCAGGCGTGCATCTTGCCGGAGGAGCCGGAACCGGCCCTGGCTTTCCATGGCGGTGAAGGACTTCGGCCGCTCCCATCTGTCAAGGTTAGTTCATCTGCCGACGGTCTGCTATGCAGGGGCCGTCCGTTGTCTATCGGTTCCTCTCTCGGTGCTGCTCCCATCTGTCATGGCTTTTCCCTGTAGATCTACTGCTACATCTGTACAACTGAGAAGTTTGGTGACAAGACTTGCATGCCTTTATTTACTTAACTTTTAATAATATAAATCTGTCTGTTCCTTTTAATATATGTTGTGACACTACAACAATGTTTGGCACAGCTTCCTTCTACGGAGGACGAGGGCGGATTCTGGTTAGAAGTCTGCTTCTGTTCCTCTATTTAATTTCAGTTTCACTTAAGTTGCTGCATAATGCGGATGAGAGGTAGCACTTTACAAATTTTTTTGTGTCGAGAAAATGCAGTACATTTTTGCCAAACATTCTTATGTTATTGACACTAGAGAATAAAAGAAGTTATACTACAACTTAACAAGGAGTTTGTAAATATGGTGGATGCTCAAAAAGTACAATAAACAGAGGCTTTTAAGTATTTGTATGATTTATATTGTATGCTAACAAGGATGTGATCCTTGTAGATTCCTACATGCAATTTTTTTGGGGTGTTTGGTTTGATAGATGAACCCATTCTACATTGTCTTGCTCATTATGAGTTCATCTTATGAATTGTGATGGAATGACTTCATTACTAATGTTTATACTAATTATGTGTATGTGAGGAATGAAGTGATGCTGCATTAAAGTTTTGCATTCCTCAAGGAGATTTGGATGTGAGGAGGTAGTGATGGATAATCTCATTCCTCAGACCAAACGAAACAAGTTTTAACTATTTGGTAGTTAATAGCTGCAGACCTCATGGATTTATGTTGAAACGCTATCTTATTGATCTTTGTTTTTACCTTAAAATTGATTAGAGCATCAACTCAGTCCAACTTGTTACTCGTAGTTTTTGTCGTTTTTCTGCAATGGATTTGATCAGCTCATTGAAGTTTAATATCGTTTTTAACCTCAACTAACTCTGCAATGACCATGCTTACAGGAGTGGTGGATTTTTAGCAATGTTATCGATGATCCAAGATTTCCTGCTGCTCTTCCTAGCTTGAGATATCAGTTGGTTGGGGAGCGTGGCTGTTGTCATTTCAAACCATTGATAATCCTGTGGCCTTCGCGCATGCTTGGCTCAAGTGTTTGAAGGTATGCACTTCCATTGTCTTTTGCCTACCAAAATTTACCAGTGAATGCACCTGATTTCCTTGGGGTGTTTGTTTGTGTTCTAGAAGAACTGGTTCCCGCTGGGTGTATGTTTGTGGTCTAGTGTTATCCTCAGTACTTTGTGTTCGTCCATTTATAAGATGGCAGCAGCAACTTAAAGTAGTGGGCTGCTTAAAGTAGTGGGTGGGCTAGTGGTGCTGATAGTTCTTTCAGTAGAACATTATCATGCAGGGTAACATGATTCCAGAATCAGAATAGCTGTAATCGCTTTCAATGGTGTCTTACCTCTTATTATGGAGTAGGAAAATTAGATCGCAGCTTACTTCTCCATACCCAGAGTACATATTAAGCATACAAGGTTACCTCTCCATACCCAGAGTACATATTAAGCATACAAGTACATATTAAGCATACAAGGTTACCGAAATTTAAAATATTCTAAATCTTTGAAAAGAGTTATCGTAGTATCATAATCAGCGACTTCTGTTTGAGCCAACTTTCCTCGTTACTCCTTTCCATTAGCACCTGCACTCTGCAGAACAAATAGAAAAGTTAGGGTACAACAACATACTTGTTGAAAAATGAAATGCTGTACTCAAGAGAGTTTCAGATATGCAATCAGATACTTATTTTAGGCAAAATTGCTCATATAGCATTTCTTCAGCCTGGTTTGTGATTTTAACATTATCTAGTCTCCAATTTTGCTCAGCTAGCAGTACCCCATCATGTTTAAAAAGGACTGCCCAGATTATATGTGAACCTATCTACAAGTTGCCATTAAGACCCCTCCCTCGTGTCCTGCACTCCTGCTTGCTCTCCGGTGCTCCTCCATCCCCAACTCCAGGGGCATGCTGTACTCTCCGAGGTTGGTCGACTTTACTGCACCCCAACCTTTCACCTAATAGCCATATGTGTTCTCTTGATTCTGTTTTGCTGCTCCCATGCTAGCGCGGCCCTACGTACCCAAGTTCCCATCTCCATCCCCTGTGTGCAGCCATCTCTAACACTCTCTCAACAAGTTCGCCCACAGGCTGCTGGTAGCCACGCCACCCTGCCTACCTCCAGCTCCAGTCTCTGCACCTGTGGGGGGACAAGTGTCTCACCAGACCACGACACCTCCACCAGGTGCAGAACCCATTCTAGCCATTCTTCCTCAACCCACCCCATAGAAATTGAAGTAGCAAATCACTTGAGCGTGGATAGATAGCCGGTGTAGTCCTCCAGGATAAAATCTGCCCCACCTAAAATTTCGGTCATGGTCTGCCGTTGCTAGAACTAGATCAAAATTGGTCATTTGCTTGCATAGCACCATGCCCATGCCTTAGCACAAGGTTTTCACATGCGCACGCTCCCAGGCCTTTCAAACCTAAAACATACAAAATTAACTATGTATGCATTATTTTCTAACGAATTGGTTTAAGGCCTGCTGATTTTTTCTGCGCCGTAGCTTTATACAGAATGAAACATGGAAAAACCTTAAATCCTTCCTAAGTTTATACCTATGAAACAACAACTCGCAGAAGGCACATATTTATGGTTTGGATGTTTGACCTAGTAGTTTGGGAAATAGTGACTAATTTTGATATACCATGATTCTTGATGGTTACTTGTTGGATACTGCCCAACCAAGCTTGGCCTACTAAGTGCACATAATCTATGCTGCCTATGCCCTAATCCCTTTCCAGCTGCAACTTCCTCCTGCACAACACTTTTCCCACTGGCCTCCACACCCGCAGATCACCACCTGCATGCGGCAACTCCTGCAGATCCAGGGGCGGACGTAGTAGAGGGACATGGGTGTACAGATGTACACCCATTATTTTTTGCAAAACTCTAGCAGCTAGTATGTATAATCCATGTGCTAGCTCATAGTTAGTCCAGAACTGGCGGACGTAGTAGAGGGACATGGGTGTACAGATGTACACCCATTATTTTTTGCAAAACTCTAGCAGCTAGTATGTATAATTCATGTGCTAGCTCATAGTTAGTCCAGAACTGGCGGACGTAGTAGAGGGACATGGGTGTACAGATGTACACCCATTATTTTTTGCAAAACTCTAGCAGCTAGTATGTATAATCCATGTGCTAGCTCATAGTTAGTCCAGAACTTGTATATTTGAGCTGAAGCATTCAAAATAACCCAGCCAATCTTATATTCTACTGCCGGCCCTACTATCATTGCCCACCAAATGTGCACTTGACTACTTGAGCCACCGTTCCAATGCCTCTCTTGTTGTCGTTGCTTTGAACATCAAACAAAAATAAGGCGTTTGATGAGCGGCGGCGCCCACCTCATCAGGCAGCACGGGCATGGTAGAGGAGCAGATGGTGAGTGTGCGTAATGTCCAGGCGCAAATGCGAGTGCTAGAATGAGGGCCAATATCAGCGGGGGGCTAGTAAGCGCTGTCACAGAAGGCTCCGGCGGCTGGCTGCGGGAAGTATAGAAGAAACTGAAATTCCTTTTCATATAGCTACTGATATTGAAGAAGAGAAACTGAAATTGCACGGACAAAGCTTTGATTGATGGGACATCCTGTGGTGTTGATAATTCATGAAGGTTAACATGACTATATGAGCAAATTCTTGAATATGTTGGACAATTTATGATGGTATAACAGGCTTTCGTATGATCAAGAATTGACACAAGATTTCGCCGTGCCTGCGGGCAACGAGCTGGTCGCCAGCCAGGTTTCAACCCCATGTGTAATTTCGATATATTACTGTGAGTAGGATCGGTAGTAGGGTCGCTCACCTCGGATCTGCTGCGCGCGCTGGGATCGGGTTTTCTAGGCCTCCAGCTCCCTCTTGGCGAGGCAGGTGCCGTGGTGCAGGCTTAACTCCAGCAGGGTTTCCTTGAACTCCAGCTTGCAAATCTTGCACTGGTACACCGTGCCCCCAGGCTTGATGGGTGCCGCCTTCTTCGTGGCCTTCTTCCCGACCTTGCCCATCGTCGTTGTCGTTGGGGGAGGGGCGGCGGCTGCGGTGGTGACGGTGAGGGGCGGCGGCTGCAGTGAGGGCCGGCTGCTGCGATGGGAGCGGACAGGGTGTGAGCTGGGTTGGTGCGTGAGTTGAGTTAGAATTGTTGTTGGGTTGTATGGGTCAGTTCTGTCCTTTTCGTCAGCCCTTCATGTGTTTTGAGGCCCACTGAGTTGAGGTTAGGTGAAATCTGACGTGTCGACCCTATCTGCACCACAACAAAATGTTTTTGGCAGGCATATTGGTCCCCTAGCAGTTGCTACAGATGCCTGATGTTACTACTAATACCTAAGTGCTCTGGAATCTCAAGGTCCTTGCCGTGCAAAGTAGATGCTTGGTCAAATGTGCCGCCACGGCAGCAGATCGCTGCTGGAAGCCTTGCCGCCGCTTGCTATGCCAGGCTAGGCAAGATTATTGGGAAACTGGGTCCCTAAATTTCTTTCCTTGCTTACCCCATTTGGTACTTGCTACTTTCAAATTTTTACATCTCATGAGTAACTTTTATTCCAATTCTGACATGCTCTTAATTTTCAGGAGGCTAGGCCATGGGAAGCGTGGGCCATCTATTCCTATTATTCCTATTAGCACAACTGTTATCAATTCCAAGTTTCAGATTCACCACTGTTAGCTATGCACTTCAGAAGCCTACTTATTGGAACCACAAGCAAAAAGGATGTTTAAGACTCATGATGTAGTAAATCCATAAATTTTATGGAATGCAAAATAAAAAAAAGAGTAGAATTGACACAAGATTTCGCCGTGCCTGCGGGCAACGAGGGTCGCCAGCCAGGTTTCAACCCCATGTGTAATTTCGATATATTACTGTGAGTAGGATCGGTAGTAGGGTCGCTCACCTCGGATCTGCTGCGCGCGCTGGGATCGGGCTTTCTGGGCCTCCAGCTCCCTCTTGGCGAGGCAGGTGCCGTGGTGCAGGCTTAACTCCAGCAGGGTTTTCTTGAACTCCAGCTTGCAAATCTTGCACTGGTACACCGTGCCCCCAGGCTTGATGGGTGCCGCCTTCTTCGTGGCCTTCTTCCCGGCCTTGCCCATCGTCGTTGTCGTTGGGTGAGGGGCGGCGGCTGCGGTGGTGACGGTGAGGGCCGGCTGCTGCGTGAGTTGAGTTAGGATTGTTGTTGGGCTGTATGGGCCAGTTCTGTCCTTTTCGTCAGCCCTTGATGTGTTATGAGGCCCACTGAGTTGAGGTTAGCAGTTCTGTCCTTTTCGTCAGCCCTTGATGTGTTTTGAGGCCCACTGAGTTGAGGTTAGGTGAAATCTGACGTGTCGACCCTATCCGCACCAGAACAAAATGTTTTTGGCAGGCATATTGGTCCCGTAGCAGTTGCTACAGATGCCTGATGTTACTACTAATACCGAAGTGCTCTGGAATCTCAAGGTCCTTGCCGTGCAAAGTAGATGCTTGGTCAAATGTGCCGCCACGGCAGCAGATCGCTGCTGGAAGCCTTGCCGCCGCTTGCTATGCCAGGCTAGGCAAGATTATTGGGAAACTGGGCCCCTAAATTTCTTTCCTTGCTTACCCCATTTGGTATTTGGTACTTTCAAATCTCTACATCTCATGAGTAACTTTTATTCCAATTCTGACATACTCTTAATTTTCACGAGCCATGGGAAGCGTAGGCCATCTATTCCTATTATTCCTATTAGCACAACTGTTATCAATCCCAAGTTTCAGATTCACCACTGTTAGCTATGCATTTCAGAAGCCTACTTATTGGAACCACAAGCAAAAGGATGTTTAAGACTCATGATGTAGTAAATCCATAAATTTTATGGAATGCAAAATAAAAAAAAGAGTAGAATTGACACAAGATTTCGCCGTGCCTGGGCAACGAGCTGGTCGCCAGCCAGGTTTCAACCCATGTGTAATTTCGGTATATTACTGTGAGTAGGATCGGTAGTAGGGTTGCTCACCTCGGATCTGCTGCGCGCGCTAGGATTGGGCTTTCTGGGCCTCCAGCTCCCTCTTGGCGAGGCAGGTGCCGTGGTGCAGGCTTAACTCCAGCAGGGTTTCCTTGAACTCCAGCTTGCAAATCTTGCACTGGTACACCGTGCCCCCAGGCTTGATGGGTGCCGCCTTCTTCGTGGCCTTCTTCCCGGCCTTGCCCATCGTCGTTGTCGTGGGGTGAGGGGCGGCGGCTGCGGTGGTGACGGTGAGGGGCGGCGGCTGCAGTGAGGGCCGGCTGCTGCGATGGGAGCGGACAGGGTGTGAGCTAGGTTGGTGCGTGAGTTGAGTTAGGATTGTTGTTGGGCTGTATGGGCCAGTTTTGTCCTTTTCGTTAGCCCTTGATGTGTTTTGAGGCCCACTGAGTTGAGGTTAGGTGAAATCTGACGTGTCGACCCTATCCGCACCAGAACAAAATGTTTTTGGCAGGCATATTGGTCCCGTAGCAGTTGCTACAGATGCCTGATGTTACTACTAATACCGAAGTGCTCTGGAATCTCAAGGTCCTTGCCGTGCAAAGTAGATGCTTGGTCAAATGTGCCGCCACGGCAGCAGATCGCTGCTGGAAGCCTTGCCGCCGCTTGCTATGCTAGGCTAGGCAAGATTGTTGGGAAACTGGGCCCCTAAATTTCTTTCCTTGCTTACCCCATTTGGTATTTGGTACTTTCAAATTTCTACATCTCATGAGTAACTTTTATTCCAATTCTGACATGCTCTTAATTTTCAGGAGCCATGGGAAGCGTAGGCCATCTATTCCTATTACTCCTATTAGCACAACTGTTATCAATCCCAAGTTTCAGATTCACCACTGTTAGGTATGCACTTCAGAAGCCTACTTATTGGAACCACAAGCAAAAGGATGTTTAAGACTCATGATGTAGTAAATCCATAAATTTTATGGAATGCAAAATAAAAAAAAGAGTAGAATTGACACAAGATTTCGTCGTGCCTGCGGGCAACGAGCTGGTCGCCAGCCAGGTTTCAACCCCATGTGTAATTTTGGTATATTACTGTGAGTAGGATCGGTAGTAGGGTCGCTCACCTCGGATCTGCTGCGCGCGCTGGGATCGGGCTTTCTGGGCCTCCAGCTCGCTCTTGGCGAGGCAGGTGCCGTGGTGCAGGCTTAACTCCAGCAGGGTTTCCTTGAACTCCAGCTTGCAAATCTTGCATTGGTACACCGTGCCCCCAGGCTTGATGGGTGCCGCCTTCTTCGTGGCCTTCTTCCCGGCCTTGCCCATCGTCGTTGTCGTTGGGTGAGGGGCGGCGGCTGCGATGGTGACGGTGAGGGGCGGCGGCTGCAGTGAGGGCCGGCTGCTGCAATGGGAGCGGATAGGGTGTGATTGGGTTGGTGCGTGAGTTGAGTTAGGATTGTTGTTGGGCTGTATGGGCCTTTTCGTCAGCCCTTGATGTGTTTTGAGGCCAATTGAGTTGAGGTTAGGTGAAATCTGACGTGTCGACCCTATCCGCACCAGAACAAAATGTTTTTGGCAGGCATATTGGTCCCGTAGCAGTTGCTAGAGATGCCTGATGTTACTACTAATACCGAAGTGCTCTAGAATCTCAAGGTCCTTGCCGTGCAAAGTAGATGCTTGGTCAAATGTGCCGCCACGGCAGCAGATCGCTGCTGGAAGCCTTGCCGCCGCTTGCTATGCCAGGCTAGGCAAGATTATTGGGAAACTGGGCCCCTAAATTTCTTTCCTTGCTTACCCCATTTGGTATTTGGTACTTTCAAATTTCTACATCTCATGAGTAACTTTTATTCCAATTCTGACATGCTCTTAATTTTCAGGAGGCGAGGCCATGGGAAGTGAGATCATCTATTCCTATTATTCCTATTAGCACAACTGTTATCAATCCCAAGTTTCAGATTCACCACTGTTAGCTATGCACTTCAGAAGCCTACTTATTGGAACCAGAAGCAAAAGGATGTTTAAGACTCATGATGTAGTAAATCCATAAATTTTATGGAATGCAAAATAAAAAAAAGAGTAGAATTGACACAACATTTCGCCGTGCCTGCGGGCAACGAGCTGGTCGCCAGCCAGGTTTCAACCCCATGTGTAATTTCGATATATTACTGTGATAGGATCGGTAGTAGGGTCGCTCACCTCGGATCTGCTGCGCGCGCTAGGATCGGGCTTTCTGGGCCTCCAGCTCCCTCTTGGCGAGGCAGGTGCCGTGGTGCAGGCTTAACTCCAGCAGGGTTTCCTTGAACTCCAGCTTGCAAATCTTGCACTGGTACACCGTGCCCCCAGGCTTGATGGGTGCCGCCTTCTTCGTGGCCTTCTTCCCGGCCTTGCCCATCGTCGTTGTCGTTGGGTGAGGGGCGGCGGCTGCGGTGGTGACGGTGAGGGGAGGCGGCTGCTGTGAGGGCCGGCTGCTGCGATCGGACAGGGTGTGAGCTGGGTTGGTGCGTGAGTTGAGTTAGGATTGTGGTTGGACTGTATGGGCCAGTTCTGTCCTTTTCGTCAGCCCTTGATGTGTTTTGAGGCCCACTGAGTTGAGGTTAGGTGAAATCTGACGTGTCGACACTATCCGCACCAGAACAAAATGTTTTTGGCAGGCATATTGGTCCCGTAGCAGTTGCTAGAGATGCCTGATGTTACTACTAATACTGAAGTGCTTTGGAATCTCAAGGTCCTTGCCGAAGTAGATGCTTGGTCAAATGTGCCGCCACGGCAGCAGATTGCTGCTGGAAGCCTTCCTGCCGCTTGCTATGCCAGGCTAGGCAAGATTATTGGGAAACTGGGCCCCTAAATTTGTTTCCTTGCTTACCCCATTTGGTATTTGGTACTTTCAAATTTCTACATCTCATGAGTAACTTTTATTCCAATTCTGACATGCTCTTAATTTTCAGGAGCCATGGGAAACGTAGGCCATCTATTCCTATTATTCCTATTAGCACAACTGTTATTAATCCCAAGTTTCAGATTCACCACTGTTAGCTATGCACTTCAGAAGCCTACTTATTGGAACCACAAGCAAAAGGATGTTTAAGACTCATGATGTAGTAAATCCATAAATTTTATGGAATGCAAAATAAAAAAAAGAGTAGAATTGACACAAGATTTCGTCGTGCCTGCGGGCAACGAGCTGGTCGCCAGCCAGGTTTCAACCCCATGTGTAATTTTGGTATATTACTGTGAGTAGGATCGGTAGTAGGGTCGCTCACCTCGGATCTGCTGCGCGCGCTGGGATCGGGCTTTCTGGGCCTCCAGCTCGCTCTTGGCGAGGCAGGTGCCGTGGTGCAGGCTTAACTCCAGCAGGGTTTCCTTGAACTCCAGCTTGCAAATCTTGCATTGGTACACCGTGCCCCCAGGCTTGATGGGTGCCGCCTTCTTCGTGGCCTTCTTCCCGGCCTTGCCCATCGTCGTTGTCGCTGGGTGAGGGCGGCGGCTGCGATGGTGACGGTGAGGGGCGGCGGCTGCAGTGAGGGCCGGCTGCTGCAATGGAGCGGATAGGGTGTGATTGGGTTG
>NC_028451.1:29148707-29150558 GCF_000263155.2 Setaria italica | reverse complement strand
GTTGGGCCAGTTCTGTCCTTTTCGTCAGCCCTTGATGTGTTTTGAGGCCCACTGAGTTCAGGTTAGGTGAAATCTGACGTGTCGACCCTATCCGCACCAGAACAAAATGTTTTTGGCAGGCATATTGGTCCCGTAGCAGTTGCTAGAGATGCCTGATGTTACTACTAATACCGAAGTGCTCTGGAATCTCAAGGTCCTTGCCGAAGTAGATGCTTGGTCAAATGTGCCGCCACGGCAGCAGATTGCTGCTGGAAGCCTTCCCGCCGCTTGCTATGCCAGGCTAGGCAAGATTATTGGGAAACTGGGCCCCTAAATTTGTTTCCTTGCTTACCCCATTTGGTATTTGGTACTTTCAAATTTCTACATCTCATGAGTAACTTTTATTCCAATTCTGACATGCTCTTAATTTTCAGGAGGCCAGGCCATGGGAAGCGTAGGCCATCTATTCCTATTATTCCTATTAGCACAACTGTTATCAATCCCAAGTTTCAGATTCACCACTGTTAGCTATGCACTTCAGAAGCCTACTTATTGGAACCACAAGCAAAAGGATGTTTAAGACTCATGATGTAGTAAATCCATAAATTTTATGGAATGCAAAATAAAAAAAAGAGTAGAATTGACACAAGATTTCGCCGTGCCTGCGGGCAACGAGCTGGTCGCCAGCCAGGTTTCAACCCCATGTGTAATTTCGGTATATTAGTGTGAGTAGGATCGGTAGTAGGGTCGCTCACCTCGGATCTGCTGCGCGCGCTGGGATCGGGCTTTCTGGGCCTCCAGCTCCCTCTTGGCGAGGCAGGTGCCGTGGTGCAGGCTTAACTCCAGCAGGGTTTCCTTGAACTCCAGCTTGCAAATCTTGCACTGGTACACTGTGCCCCAAGGCTTGATGGGTGCCGCCTTCTTCGTGGCCTTCTTCCCGGCCTTGCCCATCGTCGTTGTCGTTGGGTGAGGGGCGGCGGCTGCGGTGGTGACGGTGAGGGGCGGCGGCTGCAGTGAGGGCCGGCTGCTGCGATGGGAGCGGACAGGGTGTGAGCTGGGTTGGTGCGTGAGTTGAGTTAGGATTGTGGTTGGGCTGTATGGGCCAGTTCTGTCCTTTTCGTCAGCCCTTGATGTGTTTTGAGGCCCACTGAGTTCAGGTTAGGTGAAATCTGACGTGTCGACCCTATCCGCACCAGAACAAAATGTTTTTGGCAGGCATATTGGTCCCGTAGCAGTTGCTAGAGATGCCTGATGTTACTACTAATACCGAAGTGCTCTGGAATCTCAAGGTCCTTGCCGAAGTAGATGCTTGGTCAAATGTGCCGCCACGGCAGCAGATTGCTGCTGGAAGCCTTCCCGCCGCTTGCTATGCCAGGCTAGGCAAGATTATTGGGAAACTGGGCCCCTAAATTTGTTTCCTTGCTTACCCCATTTGGTATTTGGTACTTTCAAATTTCTACATCTCATGAGTAACTTTTATTCCAATTCTGACATGCTCTTAATTTTCAGGAGCCATGGGAAACGTAGGCCATCTATTCCTATTATTCCTATTAGCACAACTGTTATTAATCCCAAGTTTCAGATTCACCACTGTTAGCTATGCACTTCAGAAGCCTACTTATTGGAACCACAAGCAAAAGGATGTTTAAGACTCATGATGTAGTAAATCCATAAATTTTATGGAATGCAAAATAAAAAAAAGAGTAGAATTGACACAAGATTTCGCCGTGCCTGCGGGCAACGAGCTGGTCGCCAGCCAGGTTTCAACCCCATGTGTAATTTCGGTATATTAGTGTGAGTAGGATCGGTAGTAGGGTCGCTCACCTCGGATCTGCTGCGCGCGCTGGGATCGGGCTTTCTGGGCCTCCAGCT
>NC_028451.1:29062063-29148607 GCF_000263155.2 Setaria italica | reverse complement strand
ACACCGTGCCCCCAGGCTTGATGGGTGCCGCCTTCTTCGTGGCCTTCTTCCCGGCCTTGCCCATCGTCGTTGTCGTTGGGTGAGGGGTGGCGGCTGCGGTGGTGACGGTGAGGGGCGGCGGCTGCAGTGAGGGCCGGTTGCTGCGATGGGAGCGGACAGGGTGTGAGCTGGGTTGGTGCGTGAGTTGAGTTAGGATTGTTGTTGGGCTGTATGGGCCAGTTCTGTCCTTTTCGTCAGCCCTTGATGTGTTTTGAGGCCCACTGAGTTCAGGTTAGGTGAAATCTGACGTGTCGACCCTATCCGCACCAGAACAAAATGTTTTTGGCAGGCATATTGGTCCCGTAGCAGTTGCTAGAGATGCCTGATGTTACTACTAATACCGAAGTGCTCTGGAATCTCAAGGTCCTTGCCGAAGTAGATGCTTGGTCAAATGTGCCGCCACGGCAGCAGATTGCTGCTGGAAGCCTTCCCGCCGCTTGCTATGCCAGGCTAGGCAAGATTATTGGGAAACTGGGCCCCTAAATTTGTTTCCTTGCTTACCCCATTTGGTATTTGGTACTTTCAAATTTCTACATCTCATGAGTAACTTTTATTCCAATTCTGACATGCTCTTAATTTTCAGGAGCCATGGGAAACGTAGGCCATCTATTCCTATTATTCCTATTAGCACAACTGTTATTAATCCCAAGTTTCAGATTCACCACTGTTAGCTATGCACTTCAGAAGCCTACTTATTGGAACCACAAGCAAAAGGATGTTTAAGACTCATGATGTAGTAAATCCATAAATTTTATGGAATGCAAAATAAAAAAAAGAGTAGAATTGACACAAGATTTCGCCGTGCCTGCGGGCAACGAGCTGGTCGCCAGCCAGGTTTCAACCCCATGTGTAATTTCGGTATATTAGTGTGAGTAGGATCGGTAGTAGGGTCGCTCACCTCGGATCTGCTGCGCGCGCTGGGATCGGGCTTTCTGGGCCTCCAGCTCCCTCTTGGCGAGGCAGGTGCCGTGGTGCAGGCTTAACTCCAGCATGGTTTCCTTGAACTCCAGCTTGCAAATCTTGCACTGGTACACCGTGCCCCCAGGCTTGATGGGTGCCGCCTTCTTCGTGGCCTTCTTCCCGGCCTTGCCCATCGTCGTTGTCGTTGGGTGAGGGGCGGCGGCTGCGGTGGTGACGGTGAGGGGAGGCGGCTGCAGTGAGGGCCGGCTGCTGCGATGGGAGCGGACAGGGTGTGAGCTGGGTTGGTGCGTGAGTTGAGTTAGGATTGTGGTTGGGCTGTATGGGCCAGTTGTGTCCTTTTCGTCAGCCCTTGATGTGTTTTGAGGCCCACTGAGTTGAGGTTAGGTGAAATCTGACGTGTCGACCCTATCCGCACCAGAACAAAATGTTTTTGGCAGGCATATTGGTCCCGTAGCAGTTGCTACAGATGCCTGATGTTACTACTAATACCGAAGTGCTCTGGAATCTCAAGGTCCTTGCCGTGCAAAGTAGATGCTTGGTCAAATGTGCCGCCACGGCAGCAGATCGCTGCTAGAAGCCTTGCCGCCGCTTGCTATGCCAGGCTAGGCAAGATTATTGGGAAACTGGGCCCCTATATTTCTTTCCTTGCTTACCCCATTTGGTATTTGGTACTTTCAAATTTCTACATCTCATGAGTAACTTTTATTCCAATTCTGACATGCTCTTAATTTTCAGGAGGCCAGGCCATGGGAAGCGTAGGCCATCTATTCCTATTATTCCTATTAGCACAACTGTTATCAATCCCAAGTTTCAGATTCACCACTGTTAGCTATGCACTTCAGAAGCCTACTTATTGGAACCACAAGCAAAAGGATGTTTAAGACTCATGATGTAGTAAATCCATAAATTTTATGGAATGCAAAATAAAAAAAAGAGTAGAATTGACACAAGATTTCGCCGTTCCTGCGGGCAACGAGCTGGTCGCCAGCCAGGTTTCAACCCCATGTGTAATTTCGATATATTACTGTGAGTAGGATCGGTAGTAGGGTCGCTCACCTCGGATCTGCTGCGCGCGCTAGGATCGGGCTTTCTGGGCCTCCAGCTCCCTCTTGGCGAGGCAGGTGCCGTGGTGCAGGCTTAACTCCAGCAGGGTTTCCTTGAACTCCAGCTTGCAAATCTTGCACTGGTACACCGTGCCCCCAGGCTTGATGGGTGCCGCCTTCTTCGTGGCCTTCTTCCCGGCCTTGCCCATCGTCGTTGTCGTTGGGTGAGGGGCGGCGGCTGCGGTGGTGACGGTGAGGGGAGGCGGCTGCAGTGAGGGCCGGCTGCTGCGATGGGAGCGGACAGGGTGTGAGCTGGGTTGGTGCGTGAGTTGAGTTAGGATTGTGGTTGGGCTGTATGGGCCAGTTCTGTCCTTTTCGTCAGCCCTTGATGTGTTTTGAGGCCCACTGAGTTGAAGTTAGGTGAAATCTGACGTGTCGACCCTATCCGCACCAGAACAAAATGTTTTTGGCAGGCATATTGGTCCCGTAGCAGTTGCTACAGATGCCTGATGTTACTACTAATACCGAAGTGCTCTGGAATCTCAAGGTCCTTGCCGTGCAATGTAGATGCTTGGTCAAATGTGCCGCCACGGCAGCAGATCGCTGCTGGAAGCCTTGCCGCCGCTTGCTATGCCAGGCTAGGCAAGATTATTGGGAAACTAGGCCCCTAAATTTCTTTCCTTGCTTACCCCATTTGGTATTTGGTACTTTCAAATTTCTACATCTCATGAGTAACTTTTATTCCAATTCTGACATGCTCTTAATTTTCAGGAGGCCAGGCCATGGGAAGCGTAGGCCATCTATTCCTATTATTCCTATTAGCACAACTGTTATCAATCCCAAGTTTCAGATTCACCACTGTTAGCTATGCACTTCAGAAGCCTACTTATTGGAACCACAAGCAAAAGGATGTTTAAGACTCATGATGTAGTAAATCCATAAATTTTATGGAATGCAAAATAAAAAAAAGAGTAGAATTGACACAAGATTTCGCCGTGCCTGCGGGCAACGAGCTGGTCGCCAGCCAGGTTTCAACCCCATGTGTAATTTCGATATATTACTGTGAGTAGGATCGGTAGTAGGGTCGCTCACCTTGGATCTGCTGCGCGTGCTGGGATCGGGCTTTCTGGGCCTCCAGCTCCCTCTTGGCGAGGCAGGTGCCGTGGTGCAGGCTTAACTCCAGCAGGGTTTCCTTGAACTCCAGCTTGCAAATCTTGCACTGGTACACTGTGCCCCAAGGCTTGATGGGTGCCGCCTTCTTCGTGGCCTTCTTCCCGGCCTTGCCCATCGTCGTTGTCGTTGGTTGAGGGGCGGCGGCTGTGGTGGTGACGGTGAGGGGCGGCGGCTGCAGTGAGGGCCGGCTGCTGCGATGGGAGCGGACAGGGTGTGAGCTGGGTTGGTGTGTGAGTTGAGTTAGGATTGTTGTTGGGCTGTATGGGCCAGGTCTATCCTTTTCGTCAGCCCTTGATGTGTTTTGAGGCCCACTGAGTTGAGGTTAGGTGAAATTTGACGTGTCGACCCTATCCGCACCAGAACAAAATGTTTTTTGCAGGCATATTGGTCCCGTAGCAGTTGCTACAGATGCCTGATGTTACTACTAATACCGAAGTGCTCGGGAATCTCAAGGTCCTTGCAGTGCAAAGTAGATGCTTGGTCAAATGTGCCGCCACGGCAGCAGATCGCTGCTGGAAGCCTTGCCGCCGCTTGCTATGCCAGGCTAGGCAAGATTATTGGGAAACTGGGCCCCTAAATTTCTTTCCTTGCTTACCCCATTTGGTATTTGGTACTTTCAAATTTCTACATCTCATGAGTAACTTTTATTCCAATTCTGACATGCTCTTAATTTTCAGGAGGCCAGGCCATGGGAAGCGTAGGCCATCTATTCCTATTATTCCTATTAGCACAACTGTTATCAATCCCAAGTTTCAGATTCACCACTGTTAGCTATGCACTTCAGAAGCCTACTTATTGGAACCACAAGCAAAAGGATGTTTAAGACTCATGATGTAGTAAATCCATAAATTTTATGGAATGCAAAATAAAAAAAAGAGTAGAATTGACACAAGATTTCGCCAAACCTGCGGGCAACGAGCTGGTCGCCAGCCAGGTTTCAACCCCATGTGTAATTTCGATATATTACTGTGAGTAGGATCGGTAGTAGGGTCGCTCACCTCGGATCTGCTGCGCGTGCTGGGATCGGGCTTTCTGGGCCTCCAGCTCCCTCTTGGCGAGGCAGGTGCCGTGGTGCAGGCTTAACTCCAGCAGGGTTTCCTTGAACTCCAGCTGGCAAATCTTGCACTGGTACACTGTGCCCCCAGGCTTGATGGGTGCCACCTTCTTCGTGGCCTTCTTCCCGGCCTTGCCCATCGTCGTTGTCGTTGGGTGAGGGGCGGCGGCTGCGGTGGTGACGGTGAGGGGCGGCGGCTGCAGTGAGGGCCGGCTGCTGCGATGGGAGCGGACAGGGTGTGAGCTGGGTTGGTGCGTGAGTTGAGTTAGGATTGTTGTTGGGCTGTATGGGCCAGTTGTGTCCTTTTCGTCAGCCCTTGATGTGTTTTGAGGCCCACTGAGTTGAGGTTAGGTGAAATCTGACGTGTCGACCCTATCCGCACCAGAACAAAATGTTTTTGGCAGGCATATTGGTCCCGTAGCAGTTGCTACAGATGCCTGATGTTACTACTAATACCGAAGTGCTCTGGAATCTCAAGGTCCTTGCCGTGCAAAGTAGATGCTTGGTCAAATGTGCCGCCACGGCAGCAGATCGCTGCTGGAAGCCTTGCCGCCGCTTGCTATGCCAGGCTAGGCAAGATTATTGGGAAACTGGGCCCCTATATTTCTTTCCTTGCTTACCCCATTTGGTATTTGGTACTTTCAAATTTCTACATCTCATGAGTAACTTTTATTCCAATTCTGACATGCTCTTAATTTTCAGGAGGCCAGGCCATGGGAAGCGTAGGCCATCTATTCCTATTATTCCTATTAGCACAACTGTTATCAATCCCAAGTTTCAGATTCACCACTGTTAGCTATGCACTTCAGAAGCCTACTTATTGGAACCACAAGCAAAAGGATGTTTAAGACTCATGATGTAGTAAATCCATAAATTTTATGGAATGCAAAATAAAAAAAAGAGTAGAATTGACACAAGATTTCGCCGTGCCTGCGGGCAACGAGCTGGTCGCCAGCCAGGTTTCAACCCCATGTGTAATTTCGATATATTACTGTGAGTAGGATCGGTAGTAGGGTCGCTCACCTCGGATCTGCTGCGCGCGATGGGATCGGGCTTTCTAGGCCTCCAGCTCCCTCTTGGCGAGGCAGGTGCCGTGGTGCAGGCTTAACTCCAGCAGGGTTTCCTTGAACTCCAGCTTGCAAATCTTGCACTGGTACACCGTGCCCCCAGGCTTGATGGGTGCCGCCTTCTTCGTGGCCTTCTTCCCGGCCTTGCCCATCGTCGTTGTCGTTGGGTGAGGGGCGGCGGCTGCGGTGGTGACGGTGAGGGGCGGCGGCTGCAGTGAGGGCCGGCTGTTGCGATGGGAGCGGACAGGGTGTGAGCTGGGTTGGTGCGTGAGTTGAGTTAGGATTGTTGTTGGGCTGTATGGGCCAGTTGTGTCCTTTTCGTCAGCCCTTGATGTGTTTTGAGGCCCACTGAGTTGAGGTTAGGTGAAATCTGACGTGTTGACCCTATCCGCACCAGAACAAAATGTTTTTGGCAGGCATATTGGTCCCGTAGCAGTTGCTACAGATGCCTGATGTTACTACTAATACCGAAGTGCTCTGGAATCTCAAGGTCCTTGCCGTGCAAAGTAGATGCTTGGTCAAATGTGCCGCCACGGCAGCAGATCGTTGCTGGGGGAGGTTCAGGTGTTGCCTAGCATACTTAAACATGCATATAAAATCTTTCAAAAATATATAAATAAAGCAGAGGAAGAACGAACAAAGGAATTAATTGGGGTTATAATATACGAAAATGAAGCCATAGCTAATTTAGGGTTCGTAATAACGAAAGAGTTCTATCAACTAGGAGCCACTAAAAGCACTAATATCAGGAGAATTTCAAAGTCATGTTATCGAAGAGTGATGTAAAGTTTGTCTTGAAACCAAAAATCAGTGGTAACGAGGGTTGTGTATACCTTTGCGAGTAGAATCTTTCCCAAAGCATTGAAACTTGTTACATTCATTTTTGTGTTTCAACAAACTCAAAGTTCACTCATTCACATCGGCTGATTCGTGAAGGTCACCTATGTAGGGGTGATCTTGCCACATGACTCCCACACTCTATGATTTTTGCTCAAAGACTGCGGAAAGGTTGATTTTGGCTCCTGGACACTGAATATGAGCTAGACACAATCCATTATCATATACTATATGATACCGAAGTAGAAATTAAAGAAAATACCAGTGGGAGAGAAAATAGTGCAATAAGGAGTTGTAGACAACCCAAGGTTTGAACTACAATCCTGTTTTGCATACACTTTGTAACAACTGATTCTTCTAGCAAATATCGAAATAATTAAGCTTATAATCCATTTTCTTTATCACAGTTAATTCATGTAGTGGTTCCTTGCATACACTTTGTACATCAAGTTGCAGGCATAAAAAAAATAGGGTCTTGCGAATCCGGAATTTCTGGGCCAGGGTTATGCATGGCAGTGGTTCCTTGCTCCATGTCATAGACATACAAACCTTTGTCACAGTTGTTCCAGAAATAAATGCAATTCGCCTTGAAACCAAACTCGTCTGCCGGCAGCGACGCCCCAAACTGGTCTTCACCGACGAAGAACACCCTGTTGCTACCGAGTCCTGCCACCTTCACCCAGGCGCTCCTAGACCATTCCAGCTTTTGCACTTGAACACACAAGATCTCGAAGTTTACAGTAAAGGCCGTGCCCCAGAACACCACCATGAACAAGTCTCCGCAGGACTCCACCAGCCTAGGTTTGAAGCAGTAGCAAGCCGGCGGCGCCGTCGTGGCCACGATCTGGGTGGTAGACAGAGCCGGGTCCGGTGAGAATTCGAGGGTCGCCACGGTATCGGCCCAGTACGTGTGGAACCTGCCTAAGACGCCCATGGTGCGGTTACCAATTGCATCAATGATCTCGTCGCGGCCGTAGCTGTCGTCAGTGACCATCAACTCCGGCCGGTACTGGTGCCTGAGCCACCGGCTACCCCCGGGGCGGCAGTAGCAGAGCACGGGGTCCGTGAGGTGTATCACCAGCACGACGCAGCCCGGGTCCGTCGGCCGGCGGGTCGACATGACGCAGGTGGACTCGTCGCTGCCGGCGACGAGGAGGCTGTCCGTGTCCGGGGGCAGGCCGATCGTGCGCGAGGTGAAGGGGTCGAGCAGGGACGTGGCGCGCGTGGCCGGGTCCAGTGTGAGCATCCACCCCTGCGCCGTGATCCAGTTGACGTCGTCGATGAGGCGGTCCAGCTCTCCGGCCAGCAGCAGCTGCTTCTTGGGTATGCTGTACGCAAGCCTAGCGCCGCCGTCTCCATCCTCCGGGTCGGCACCGTCGCGGCCGCAGTTAAACAGCAGGACCGGTGCCAGGCTTGAATCAAGCAGCGGCGGCGGCGGCAGTTCTTGCTTTTCTACTGTCTCCATGCGAGTGGCGATGTCGTCGGGTTTATTTCGCCTTCGCAAACAACGACTGCCATTTATAAACGTGGCAGGGATAGTTCGTACCGAATCCGGATATTCAATATCTGTATCGTATTCGAATCCGGACATTTAAAGTCGGATATTTAATATGCAAATAGGATGAATACAAATATTGACACTATTCGTATCCATATTCAATCTCGAAATAAATAACTATCTGTATTCGTATCCGCATATATCTGTTCGTATCCAACCCGTTTTCATCCCTAGTAGTAACCCTCGTATTCGATCCATTTTCATCCCTAGTAGTAACCCTCATGTTGTAGTACGATTGCGCATCGTGGCATGCTAAAAAAACATGCAGTGATCGTGATCGAATACAGTACAGCTTTGTGTTTCGACAGCGTGATCTTAAACTGACGCCGTTTCCTGCAGTGACAAAAGAAGCATATGATTCGCATCGCAGAAACATGCGGTGATCGTGATCAACCTACTAATAAGAAGCCTTACAAGCTGGGTTACTCAAGCAATATGGCCAAGAACAATTATGCATGCATAATTTGCGTGTTTTTTCATTATAATATGAAAACTTCAGTTGCAGTTGTAATGACACCAGAAGTAGGCCACATCAAGAAATTTAATTTAGTAACAGCACAGTCAAGACATACCACTCTCACCATTCTGACTCCCGTGTCGCTCACTTGGGCGGCCCGGGAGGCGATGCCGCCACCCCAAAAGAGCCCCCGTCAGATCGCTGGCGCCGGCGCTGGCGCCAGCGTCAAGCGGCACCGCACGTGTCCTTCTCCTTCCCTCCCTTCTTCCTTTTCTTTCTCTGTTCTTCGTAGTGTCCGGTGCGTGTCACAGCTTGCTGGAGCTCAAGCTGCACGAGGATGGCCGGATCCACGTTTGGGGAGGCCGGATCCGCTTGTCTTGCATACGGATCCATCCATCCACAAAATCTTGTTTTATCAAATGCCTCTTGATGCATTAGTATCCTCCTATACAATATTGTTGCTACAGTCAAAACACAGATAACGTATTTGCTTTGTTTTGCAAATGCGAGCGTGCTTTTTCGCAGCCTCCACAAACTTCGATACCTCTGACATGAAAGTATACGAATGTCTTTGTATGCCATACATCCATACTCTATGATCCATCTTTAACAACCTATGACAAGAATTCTATGTTATATTAACTAATTTAATGAGCTATTCTATAAACTAAATTAAATTATGAATGTAGTAACTAATAAGTAGGAAGAAATTTAAAAAAATCATTCTATATTACCGTAAATGAAACTCAATTAAACCTTGGACGTAATAATTAATAAGAAGAAGGGAAAAAATCAAACTCAATATATATTAAGATAACCAACTTCATTAATTAAAATTATGGATGTAATAATTAATAAGGAGGAAAAATATAATTAAACTCAATTCTATATTACATTAAAATGACAAACATAACATTGTATTGGTTATAATGTGACCATAGAAGTTTATTTATAAAAATATTCCATTTCTAGTTTTTTTTCTCTCCCTTCCCTCCTCTCTCTACTAGTTCTAGATCTAGATGACAAGCTAATGAAATTAGAAATGATGGATAGAAGTTGAAAAAGAAGGTTGGAATGGCACAAACTCACCTTATATAGCTACCTCCTCTAAAGAAATCAAGAGCAAAACCTTCCTCCTTAGATTTGGTGTTTTGGGAGCTTTTCCCGAGCAGTTAAACCTTGGATGTAATAATTAATAATAAGAAGGAAAAAAATCAAACTCAATTATATATTAATTCAATCAACTTCACTAATTAAAACTATGGATGTAATAATTAAGAAGTAGGAAAAATATAATAAAAACTAATTCTATATTATCCTAAATGAGAATCAATTGAACCATGGATGTAATAATTAATAAGAAGAAGGGAAAAAAATCAAACTCAATTATATATTAAGATAATCAACTTCATTAATTAAAAATATGGATGTAATAATTAATAAGTAGGAAAAATATAATCAAATTCAATTTACATTAAAATGACAAACATACCATTATAACGGTTATAATATGATCATAGAATTTTATTTACAAAAATAATCCATTTCTATTTATTTTCTCTCTCTTTCCTTCTCTCCCTCCTAGTTCTAGATCTTGATGACAAGCTAATGAAGCTAGAAATGATGGATAAAAGTTGAAAAAAGAAGGTTGGAATGGCACAAATTCACCTTATATAGTCACCTCCTCCAAAGAAATCAAGAACAAAACCTTCCCCCTTAGATTTGGTGCTTTTGGAGCTTTTCCCAAGCTCCTCTCGGGCAAGCTCCAAATGGAAGGTTGCGTGGGGAAGAAGATGCACACGATCATAAATGTGTGAGCTCTGTGCTGGCGGATGACATAAGCCAACCGCTAGCACAAATGGGGTGCATCTGTGCTGGTGGGGACTCAGGTTGCCCGCCAGCACAGTAGACTCTATGCTGGTGGGCGACATAAGCCCACAGCCAGCACAGATGGTGTGTGCTCCCCCGTCGGTCAAGAAAACTTTATGCTGGTGGGTGCCAATCACGCTCGCCAGCACGCTAATTTAGTTGTGGCAGCACAAATCAAATCTGGACTAGTGCTTGTTGCTCGCGAGGAGAAGGCTCTCCTGTCCCGGGGCAGAGGACGCACCGTGCGGGAGGTGAAGGGGTCACGCAGGGAGGCGTTGCGCGTGGTGGGATCCACGGTGAGCACCCAGCCTTGTGGCATGATCCAGTGGAGGTTGCTGCTGTTGAGGTAGCCAGAGCCGGAATCGGAAGAAGCTACTGCTTGGGTATGCTGCATAGGAATCTGTCGGTGATGTCGTCGTCATCGTTGGTTGTATGCTCCGCCATAGCCGGATCCAAACAGTAGAACTGGAGCTAAGCTAGGGTCTAGCAGAGGCAAGTCTTGGGTTTCAGAGGCGTCCATGGAGGTAGGCTGTGACTGTACGAGACAGGATTTGAATCTTATATGCAAAACAGGGGAAAAAATATACCCATGGTTACTACCTTATTAGGGTCATATAGGGTGGTAGGCAGAGTTCGTATCCCAATCCAACGTCAGCCGTCCAAGAGTACAAAGCATCACGCTATTTTATACTTCCTCCGTTTCAAATTTAAGTCGTTTTAGCCTTTTTAGTTTACTAGCAAAATGTCCGTCCGTTGCTACGATAAAGATCAATTGTATTTTTTAATATCATGAATTTTTTTATTTCTAGCACTAAATTTGTATTGCACTTATCAGATGGGATGTCAACACATTTGCTAGAAAATCAAAATAATTTTGAATTAATTATTTCATTCACCTTTGTTATTTAAGGAAGAGAGTTGCTAGAGAGAAACAATAGATATGTAACAGTGTTGTACCATACAAAGCGACCACATTTCACATATAGTTCGGCTTAACAAACATCGTTATCGTCTCAACATAGCGTACATGCGTTAGTAGATGTGGATCCATTTCTAATTAAGTGCAAGTAGCATAGCGTACAATCAGCTCGCACCGATGTCAATTGCGATAACGTTGGTTTTTTTATGGTGACGCACGCTTTTTCGTCGGGCCCTGCACTACACCCCCATTGTCTCCTCGCTCTGTTGCTGCTTCCTCACCGACCACCAGCGTTGCATCCCCACCACCGCTAACCTGCTCTCCCGCTGCTATGTTGTCGATTGTTTGCTGTGCAATTTCGTTACCGGATAGATTCGTGGTCATCTGCTGCATTTGGCCTTCGCCGCCAAGCTAGGAAGAGTTGTGTGGTGGTGATGTAGCTGTAAACGATTGACATCTAGATGCTGATGTGAAATTTCGTTGTTGCTGGTTAATGGTATTCTTTTGTCCTCTATTTTTTTCTTGGGTGTATTACTTGGTCTGCGGCCAGCGACGCACATGGATGCCGTGGCGGCGTGAGCGGTCAGTGGATGGCGAGGGGTCGCCGGCAGCCGGACGGCGAGGCCAGCGGGGCACGGGTGGACGGCGCTCATTTTGAGAAATTTCTGTTTTAGAATTAGACAACACATGCTAAGTGCTAGTAGGAAGAAACTATCCAGTGAACTGATTTTCTTTTGAATGGCCAAATCAACAATACTGCAAGTCAATTCACAAGAAGTGGATAAAATGCAGTTGTCTCACTTTATTCTTGTTCTCATATCTAGTACAATGTTGGCATCACGAACAAATTAAATGGTATGGTAAAATAATGTATTGAGATAAAAAAAATTATGTTGTGATTAGGATCATGGATTTTTTATGTACCTTTCAGTTGTCATTAGTGGATAACTTTCTAGATTTTGTATCAACAATGACTGCATCACAACAATAATTGGAAAAAAATTATCCATTGAAACAACTATTATGTCAAGCTGGGATTACAAAGTTTTTTTATATGAAAAGCCAGACCAACCTACCATTATTTTCTTCTTCCTAATGATGTCACCACGTTTCTCTAACAACATGTTTGTGTTCGTAGTGTCGACTTCAAATGTCCCTGCAACATAAATAAAATTTCAGCTTACCGGATGGACAGAGGATAGCTGCACCCCACAAAGAAATTTTAGCTCGATGTAACTTTTGTTATGCAAGAACTGACGGAGACGTACCTAGACTGCAATTGTTGATGCCAATAGGTTGAACACCATCTATCTTCAGTACGTGATCCAACTCCCTCACATCATGAACCTAAAATACAATTTATGTTTAGTAATTCCTCAAAAGAAAAGGTTAACTCCTTTAGTACGGCCAAAGGAGTGGTAAATTACAACTTGTACGAGATGGTGAATTACACTTATGTATGTAAGCTAACATTTCAATAATAAAAATGCGTGTGTTCGAAAATTCAATAATCAAGCTAGACTGTTTTGCAACAGTAGCATGGTAGACTTTACTATGACAGGAAAGAACCAGTAGATGAAATATAAGTATACACACACACACAAGCTTGTGTCTACTAACCTCAACAAGAGCTGTCATGCCAAGACTCCTGCAAACACGAAGCATGTACTTGATGTCAAGGTCCGGCAGCACGGCAGCAATCAGGAGAATCGCATCGGCACCTTTCGAACGCGCATAATAGATTTGCCAGATGTCAATGATAAAATCCTTACAGAGTAGAGGGAACTGCATTGGCACAACAACCATATCCACAAAGGCACATTAAGTCAAAATCAAGAGAGATAGAAGAAAAATATTTCAATTCTTGAGACAATGCAAGCATGTTTGCATCGACTTACATTCACACCAGAATTGTGTATGGTCTTCATATTCTTAAAGCTCCCCTAGAGGAATGTGTATGCACAAGATAAGAAAATGTTAGAGAGCTGTAACAAAGAAATTTCATCAGTTGAAGAACAAGAAGCAAATGCCTGACCAGGAAGTGCTTCTCGTCAGTCAGGATGCTCAAGCAGGCCGCGCCGTTCTTCTCGTAGGCTTGCGTGATCTCGACCTGTCAAGAATTTTAAAGAATCGCATTGGTCACTCACACACAGAGTCAATCTTCGACTCAGAGATGGCAAGCAAGTTGCAGGATGCAATGTTCCGCCCAGCAGCTATATCCAATTCCAAGAAAGAAGTCTCAACCTCTTAGTACAACTAACCGGGTTGAAGTGGTTCCTGAGTCCCTGGTGGGCGACGCCTTCTTGACCTCGACGACGAGCGCGGGGAGCCCTCCGTTGCGGCGGCCGAGGCAATGTCCCTGGGAAGCGGCGCACGCTGCGCGGACTCAGCCACCCTGTGGAGCGGCGCCCGGGCCTTCCGCTGCGAGACCTCGACCTCCTTATCCCAGACGACCTGCTCGAGGACGTCCCACGGGACGGCCATGTCGTCCGGGGACCTCACCCCTACTGCCCGCAGGTCGAGTCCCAGCCGCACCGCTCGGGATATCACCCCTGCCGGCCTGGGGAGCTCGCCTTCGCCGGCCCCGAGCACCGACCGCAGCGCCAGGGGACTCCCTCCCTCCAATCCCTCCTCCAATCGCCGTCGGCTGCTGCTTGACACCGCCCCTGCCTCACCTCCCGCCGGCGCCCCGCCTCCAGCTTCGCCGAGGTGAGGAGGGGAGAGGACCTCCCTTCACACTCTCCAGCGGATGCAGGGAGCAGGGCGTGGCCCTCCCTTCGTTTTCCCAGTCCCGGCTGCCGCTCATCCGTAGACCGGCGAGCGCGTGCACCTAGGCGCAGGCGGGACGCGCTCCTCCACGTCCCATGCCACTCGAGCGGAGCACTACGACGATGGGGTGCACGCTGGAGATGCGGGGAGCAGGGCGCGGTGCGGGAGATTCAGGGAGCCGACGCGGGCCACCGCCAACGCCACCGCCACCGCCACTGCCGGTCGCTTCCCTTCGTCTCCAGCCTGACGACGCGGACGTCCTCTCCACCTCGCGGCCTTTAGTGCGCGTTGATTTCCAAATTTGTGAGCGGCTTAAATGCAAATATGTCCGACGGATGAAAAAGTCTGACTAGCTTTAATAATAGAATATTATTACACACTAGCAAAATACCCGTGCGTTGCTACGATAAAAGATCAATTATGTTTTTCAAACTAATAATATTTTTTATTTCCATCACTAAATTTTAATTCTACTTATTGGATGTCTATACATTTAATAGAAAACCAAAAGAATTTTGACTTAATTATTTCCTTCAACTTAAATACCCATTAAATCAAGCAAGAGAGTTAAATTAGCCTCCGATGGCTACCGATGGGGGCCTCTTTAGTCCTTCTGCCATGTAATATCTTTTCACATGCACCGTATTTCATCAAACAGGAGACGGTGCGATCAAACTTTTTCCATCATGCACATCCCATTGTAGGTACAATGGCTTAGGTTAAACTTTATTTGGATATACTATAACTACCTTTTAAATAGTTAATTAGGGAGTGTTTGGCAGCACTCCACTTCAATTCTTTTTTCTCCACTCCACCAACTCCACTCAACTTCAATTCCACTTTACCAACTCCAGAAAAATAATGGAGTTGTCTACATGTTTGGCAAGAAGCATGGATCCAACTCTAGAAACAGGTGATCTTATTATGAAAAGTCTATTATACCCTTGTGATTGGGACCCATGTATCAGTCTCCCTTTATTTCTTCCCTACTCATCGTTTGCACGTCTTGCAACAATTTGCTCGGACATGGATTGTAGTTTTTCTTGCACAAACCGCTCTAATCCCATCTGACCATAGCGTTCGACATCAATAAGGTTGGCCATAACCTTCTTTTGCTTACGAGCTTCACGGCGTTGTTTTAGTAATTCATTCTTTTGCTCGTGAGACATTCGCACATACCAATTTCTTTCTCGTTGCCTCTTATGTTCTTTAGGGTCAGTGACCCTTTCTTCTTCTATATAAGTAAAATGCTAAAATTGTAATAGTAAATCGTATAAACTATTTCCATTCGTGACAAATACATATAACTCATCTAAGTTGTATCCTACTTTCCTAGTAACAAGATAATATTTTATAAGGCGTACTCATAATTTTATAAAATCATTTTGATTTCTCACTATGTAAAGGTAAATCTACCGCTTTGTACTGAAGCATATAGACCTCGCAAGACTGCAGGTGCATATAGATGCTGTCCAAGTAGTTCTCTTATGCAGACTCGATATATATTGGTTTGGATTCACATTCACATAATTACAATGGTGATAATTGGTGACAGCTATGAAATAGAAACATATCATATTATAGAACAATGTAAAATGTCATTAAGTCAATAAATCATAATGCAATCAGGTCACAGAAATCTAGACTGGGCTAAAAAAGGAGAATGAATCTAAGGCATGAAAAATTCTACTGAACCAAAGATTACGATTTCATAGATCATTGAAGTAACAAAAATGTTTGGAACAAGGCTCCAGCACTGAGAGTATGAGGCCCAGCTTTATGCTTGGTTTGTGTCTTTACTTGCTGGCATCAATATGAATTCAAGCACATAGGGTTATGAAAATCAGCGTGAGGCCTTACCTGTGCCTGATAATCCCAGATGCAGACACTCCCCTAGTAGAGGCTTGACAGAATCCTGCACAATGCAAAACCTCATAAAATTAGCAACAAGTAGAAGTAAATTAACACTGTAAGCACAAACAGCAGAAATGGCTGAAAATTAGTGAACGGGCCCAAATCAGAACCGAAACTTACCATGGCTCCGTGGGGTGAAGATCCACCGACTTGACCCTCTCGGACCGTTGCGCAAACTTCCGCTAATCAGCACCAGAAAACAAAATGAAACCGAAATTAGCACAAAATCAAAGCGACACGAACAATACACCGGCGACGTGGGGGCCAAGATCCAGTGAGGTTCGGCAGACGCACCTTGATCTCCAATCTGAGCGGCTGCAGCAAACACAGGCAGGAACTGCGCATATGTCGCGAGCTGAGCTCGAGGAAAACCGGCGAATGGATTGGAGATTCGGGAGCGAGCAGGATCAGATCCACGTACCATGGTTGCGACGGCGAGGATGGCGCCGGGTCGAGCCGAGTGACTGGGCTAAACCCTAGAGATCCCCAGCGCCAACGGGGTGGGCGAGCGGGCGGCGCGGGCGGCCGAGGCCGAGACCGAGACCAGGGAGAAGCATTTTTCCCTTAACCCCCTCCCTTCGCTTCTTTTTCCATCCGGACCCTCTCTCTTCATCTCTCTTCAGAATTTGGACTGCGGATTGATTTCACGAAAGTTTAAGGGTTTTTTTTGCAAAACGAGCACGACGGATGAAAATTGCTGGCTGAGACGTTACTCGCTTTAATAATAGGTATATATATAGATTATACACAATACATCTACGTGCATAATAATATTTATGAACTTAAAAAAGTTAAAACGAACGGAAAGAACGGAAAGAGTGGCTCGTCACACTTTTTATGATCCGTTTGCTTCCCTTATTTGACACTTGCCACGTACACGTCCGGACTCCCGGCCAGTTCGGGCCCGGCACCCCTTCACCCGCGCCCGCCGCGCCATAGGTCAATGTGCAATGTCGTACGGACTACAGAATTCCAGTGGTAACCAGACCCCAGGCAGCAATGATCATTCCAGCTGCCGCGGAAATCCACCACCACTCTATTAGCAATTATCGTCTCTCGATTGATCTGTGATGTAGACTGCCACTTACAAACCAAATCACATTAGGCAGAGAGGTTGATTCCAGCAGTTTGCCAGTCACATCGATCTCAAAGTCTCAACGCGTTGCCAGGGGTGGGGTGGAGATGACAAGGCAACCGCCAGCAAGGAAGAAAAGGAACGCCAGAACAAGACCATCACGAGAGGAAAGAGGAGAAATTTGAAGGCACACGTCATGAGATTGAGGCGGCATCTCCACCCTTAGCGCTTCCGTCTCCCTGTGACGGGCCACCACGGAAAATCACTCTTATTCAAATATTTAGCAGCCCTCTATATAATACAAAAACATTCATCGCCAACAATGGAGGACAAAAAACTATCTGTTTCCCCTCACTACAAATATAACGGGTCACGCTAGCGATGCTTCGTGTTTCTGCACTGCTTGTTTCTTCAACTTGTTACGGAAGCTCCTTTTCCTACTAAACGCTCTCTCCTGTTAAACCATAATTTTTAGTCTGCATAAGCTCTTTTTGAGGGAAAAAACATGATAACCCCCTGCCATATGATGAAAAGACTAAGGGAGTCTTACCACTGGCTGGGCCAACTCCTCTGCTTGACGGACTGCTCTTACAAGATCACGATTTGCCTCTGTGTATAGGCTGGTCACTATGCCAGACTGCCCAGCTCTGGCTGTGCGACCCACCCGGTGCAAAAAATCAACAGCACAGGCAGCAAATTCCGCCTACAGAAGCAAAGAACAATAGATAGACCTTCTGATGAGATTATGCCACCCAAAATTAATTAAATGTAGCTGGTTTACTCAAGCAGTATGACAGAAACAATTCTGTGTGCATAATTTGTGTTATTTTTTCATAATGATATGAAATTTCAGTTGTATGTTCTTGACACCAAAAGTAGATGACATTAAGAAACTTAATTTAGCACCAGCAGTCAAGACGTACCTGAATGACATGACAAACATTTGGGACATCGAGCCCACGGGCAGCAGCATCAGTGCATACAAGCACACCACCATTATCCCGAAAAGATTGCAAATTATTAGCCCTTTCCTCCAATGAACTCTCACGATGGTACAAGATGCATGGAATACCAACTCGCTGCAATATGTCAGAGACTGAATTGGCAGCATCAACAGTGTTTGTGAACACCATAGTGCGTTTCGGTGCATCATGATCTTTATTCTTTAGGCCATATTTTACAGCATCTAGAAGAGCATCAACTTGTGTATCAGCAGTGACCTCCATCCATCTCCGCTCTAATCTGCATACAAGGCACATTATATATATCAAATGTGTGGGAGTTAAGGCGGGAATATGATGTGAAGAAAAATAAAAACAAAGGTCCTTTTGGTGTTCTTGCCCCTACTTTGAGATGCAATTGTGGGTTTTTTTTGGAAAGACCGTAATTGTGGTTTTGCCCTTGTCTTTTTTTTAACTTTATGATTTCACCCTTTACTATTCACAAGTCAACGCAATTTTGTGATTTTGCCCTTTACTATTCAGAAGAACACAAATGCCCCCGACAAATTTGGGATTGCAAAAGAAACAGCAAGGTTTAATAGTAATCTGGTGAGATTGCATTATGCTCAAATAGCCAAGCAAGTTCAATAGAAAAATCAACACCATAGAGAGCAATTAAAGATTATAGTGAAAACATAAGTGGATACCTGGGGTTGTGGCGGTGCAGATAAGTTCCACTAACCCATACAGCATCAGGAAACATACGCTTCAGTACACCACCAGCAGTCTTTTTGCCACTCTGCGGAAGGGTGGCAGCAACAAAGATATACTGCTTGCTCCTTTTATATGTTTTTCTAACCCTCCTCCAGTCCCTACGTGCTCCAACAGGACTATTCTCTGCCTTAACTGGTTTATTTCGAACAAGATCGCCTTCATTTTCCTCATCAAAACCACTGAATTCAGCACCCTCAGAGTCTGAATCCTCATGATATTCATCATCACTCCCAGGTAATACTTCTTTTCCAGAATCTTGTGCTCTAGACAGTTGCTTTTCATCAAATCTCAGCATATGGATAAGACGAATGACCTGGTTCTCAAAACTTCCACAAAGTAGCATGTCTGCCTCATCAAACACCTATTCCAAATATACAACTATTAGGACTTTCTGGCAGTCGCAAGATCAGTACTGCCAATCAAATACTTGCCTTAAAGCAGAACAGACACACGAAAGGGAAATTCAAGAAATCCTAGCAGATAGCAAAAAACTCACATCTTAACTGCCACCAATTCCAGATATTTCTTATCCGTGAAAGGGCCTCTAGCCTAGTGGTTAGAGCACCTAAGTAGCATCTAGCAAGCCTGGGTTCGACTCCCTGTGGGAGTGAATTAAACAGGCCTAGAGTAAAAAAAATAAAAAATAGGTTGGGGCTTTCCTTACTGACTTTGGTAAAAAAAAAAAATTTCTTATCCAGGCAACAGGAAATGGAAAAGGCAAGACTACTACTATAGCTTTGTCAAGCAGATTCAGATAATAATTAAATAAAACGAATATGCAAATTTGATAGAAATTAAATGTGTTGCTGAAGCACTTACTATGAATTTTACATTACGCATGAATCTCTCTCTTCGCCTCTTTTCAGGGTCATAGTCAAATAGATAATTTAAGAGAGCAGCTGGAGTGGCTACAAGAATATCTGGATGAACAGCTGGCCAACCCTGCCATGGAATGTAAGAAAAACATGATCACAAGTTATACCAGAATAAGTTTCATTACTACATCATTGCACGAGGTGTTGTAAGAGTTCTGCAGTAAATAGGAAACTAAAAAGCCTAAAACAAAGACACCTGCTAATCACATAAACAATACATTAGGAAACTGTTACAGAAAAGTTAGAATTAATAAAATGGGCATTCAGATGTGGAATGTGATACGGCTAATCATAAATTTACCTAAAATCGGACAAGGAAAAAATTGAGTTTACTATATTATCAATTAGCATAGATTGTGTTCAGGTAGAGCGTACCTTCGGTCCGCAAACAGCAGCAGCACTTTTAAGTGGTTCACCAGACTCGTCAAGCAACGAATTAGCCATCCGAACAACTTGTTCGCACAGCATGACATTGGGACAAAGGACTAACACAATGTCATGTGCCCCTGGGGCAGCGTTCTGGGAATTGTCATCTTCTGCGGTAGAAGATTTGGAGCATAACTTTTCAATCAAGGGAACCAGGTAACCATGGGTTTTGCCGCTGCCAGTCTCTGCGGCAACAATTACATCATTCGTTGTGAGGACATGTGGTATACAGGCTGCCTGCATAACATTTGAAACTTTGCGTAAGTGTCATTTGTGCAACACTAGGCACTGAAGAAAGCAGTTAGAAATACAATCACAGCTACGAGTCAAACAACAATAAAGATGAGTCTCTGGAATGATGGCAACAGTAGTAAGTTTAAAGCACAAGGATCTAAGGTCTAATTGTTGCAAAAGACAAAGGTACATGGTCATACTGACAACATAACTGATGAGAGAGTGCGAGGAAGCATGCCACCTGAATCCTCTAGTGGTCAATTACTTACCGAAACAATATATTGGTTGCAATTTTAGGTATCCGATGCCAGGAGTTGCAATTTTTCATCTTAGAATTTCATGGTAACAGCATACTGAATTAGAATAGACACCCAGACAGGCAAACAAACTGAAAATCTATTTCGAGTCCCAACAATAGTCGAGCTTATTACCTTAACAAGCGTGGTCAATTTACAATAACCTACCACAGGCCAAATCAAACATGTGCTGCAAAAAACTACAAAATCTACGTGCAAAGACTGAACATCTGATGTTAAACAGGCATGAGACAATCGTACGAGCTCCGACATTTCGTCGAGCACATGGCGTGTGTTGCAGCTGCCAGCAGCAGTGAAGTGCGCTGAGCATTACCTGGACAAGGGAAGGCCTCGCGAGTCCGGCGCCGCGCAGCGCGGACGCGAGGCGGTCGGACACGCCGAGGGACCCCCACGAAGTGCTCTCCTCCGCGAAGAAGCCGTCGCCCGAGCCCGCGCCGGTGTCATCGGCCTCGGCCGCTGCGGTGGAGAGCGAGCGCGGCCTTGCGGCGGGCGAGAGGAGGCGCCACGGCCGCGCCGGCGGCGCGAAGAGGAGGAGTTGGTGCTGGTGGCACGCGGCGAGACGGGAGGAGGCGAGAGGCGGGAGGCCCGCGACGCGAAGGAGCGCGAGCGGCGCTAGGCGGAGGTGGTGCAGCGCCATCGCGGTGGCGTGGCGTGGTGGGGTGGGGACGGGCTCAACTCTCAAGGCCTCAAGCGCATTCGGCTAGGGTACCAGTCTCCCATAGCGGAGTCGTTGGATGACCTTTTTGCAGTCAGGTCCTAAAACATATGTCCGTTCACGCAGCGAGGACCAGTTCGGATTCTTCATTCATCCGAAACACTATTATTTTATTATTTACTAGTAGCAGCATATTTTTCGTATGAAATTTGAACGGTGCCGTTTATAAAATTTACGCTGGTTTAGCCAATTATTCGAGCCCTTGTGTGATATTTTCAGTGCGTGCAATATAATTTTTTGGTTACAAGATAATAACCACAAGAAAGAGATTTTTTTTTTGGAATCTGAAAATTTAAACGAAAACTTTACGTGATAAGTACTATTAGAATAGCTTTTCACACAAAAAGGAGCATAGGATACAGTGAAACGCACCTTAGAAATAGAGAGATCAAACTAGAGTTTTACTTAGCATCATGTTTTGATTTAGCTATCTATTTCTGCGCCTTATCACATTTTTCATTAAGACGAAGCTTTAGTTATCCATTAGCTAACTACTCTCTCTGACTATAGTTATAAGCTGTGTACAATGCCCATACATATGGTGTACAATTTAGAATTCTAAGAAAAAATTGTCCATGAAAATAGAATGACATAAAACATAAAAAGGATTTTATATGTTATGAAAATACTTTTTATGAGGAATCTACTCATTTTCATCCTATCTAAGTATCCATGCCTGTGCGTTGCAACGGTGGAGAACAAAATATTGCACTTTCCTTGCCCATCAAATATGGCCTGAAGCTTAATTGATAACCTGATCTATAAACCACGTTAATTGCTCCCAAATTTGCTCGTAATTTTAGCAAAGGTGTCCCTTATTTTCTACTTCATGTTAATGTTTCTTTCTTCTCAGATTCTCTTATCTAAATGTTTTCCCTTTATTCTTTGCATTTGAGATGGTTTAGATTAGAAATAAATAGAGATTGAGTCATTGAGACGAAGATTTGTAACAGAAACACATAGATCTTATTCACTGTAACAAGGAAGAGAAACAGCTAGCGTAGCAAGATCTGGGTGACTGTGATTTGCAGCAAGGAAGAGAGAGAGCTTCTAGATGAGAAATAGCCGGGGCAGCAGCACTCAAGGACGCTCACTTCTCACCATGGGGTGACTGATTTTCAGCGTGCAGCAAGGTTGGGATCGTGACCGACGGAGAACTCAACCGCGGCACAGACTAAGGGCGAGTTTGGCAGGCTCCTCGCGAGGGGCTCCTCGTGCGGAGCCGGAGCCGGAGCCGCGGAGCCATTTTTTTGGACTCCTCCATGCAGACCTAAAACGGCTCCGGCTCCTCCCAAATGTGCCAAAAAATGACTCCGCGGCCAATGCCGTTTGGTGCGGCTCCGGCTCCTCCGTGCTTCGGTAAGCGCACGGAGCTGGAGCCGGAGCCCTGCCAAACTGGCTCTAATCCAATATGGAGTGCGGGGCACACCACCGGATGTTCATGCTGAGCGTGGCCACAATACCGAGCCTAGCTTGCCGACGACCTGCTGTGTGCTCGTGTCGCGCCACCGTGCCGTGCTGCTCGATGTCTGGCGGCGTTCATGGTTTGCCCACTCAGACGCATCATGCATGCATGGCCTGGCAGCCGAGGCAGCCCACGCAAGCATGTCCTCTGTCCAGCTGCTTGCTCGGCCTGCTGGCGGACACAAGCCTTGCAACACCATGTGGCCCAGCCCACTACTGCATCAAACAAGCTTAACAGGGGACACGAAAAGGTCGATGCCGTTTCTGTGTCAGCGCCGCCGCTCGCCATACGCACCGCCCGGTCTGCCGTGGCTTCTCACCGGACTTTCACCGGAATCCGGTATCCGGCCATCAATGGTCATGCGGACAGCACCAGAGGGGAGCGGAGGATCTGGGCAACCCATTTTTGAGGTGATGGAGAGAGGATAGGGGTCCAGGTCGTGCAACTACGACATCTAGGGTTGAAAGGTTTCTTAGCTTTTTGTTGTTGGTTGGCGTATGGTACCTGGCCTCCGGAGTCGGAGCAGGTTGGCAGAGCACGTGGATTCAATTTTTGGACATGGAGACGAGGGTCCACAGCAATATCACGAGGTAGCCATGTAGCCATGTTCGTGCTGATGTTTTCCTCCATAATTATGAGAAATATGAGGAACTTTTTTTTCAAAACAACCGCAAACCAGCCGCAAATCGAAAAAGTTTAAGCAACTTATATTTATCGGATGAAGTACATTTCAAGTGCAAATGGTAACATGTTACCAAATGGATTACTACAAATATTGAAGTAGCATTTTCTAAATTGGAGTAATGTGTGCACTTCATCGATTAATCCAAATATACTCCCTCCATCCCAAATTACATATCATTTTAGCATTTCTACTCCCTCCATCCCTCCACCTCAAATTATAGAGTATTTTAGCATTTCTATCGTGCAAATTTTTAGTTGAGAGCATAACTTGCAACATAAGAGAGGCACTCGGCTTCCACGAACCACGAATAGGTTCAACCAATTTTTTCGAGAACTTGCCTAGGCAAGTATTTCATTAACGTGGAGAAAAATTAATGAGGAGAAGAGTTCCTTACAACCTAGAACTCGACCTATTAGAGCAAAACAAATTACATGACTGCAAAAGGAAAAAACGACCTAGACCTATAAATCTTCAACCAATTTTACTACAACCTGTTTTATTCTTCTCCGGACTCATTCGAAGCGCATGAATCAACCATTTTTACAAACTTTCTACTACATGTGTTTGGTTTGAGGATCAAGTGGGTTGTGTCGGCTCCAACCTATTTTTTTGGTTGGGTTCAACCCACCTCGTGTTTAGTTGATGCGGATGGGTTCAACCTATTTTTTTTTAAGGATTAGGTGGGATGGATGGATGTCATCTTAACACCGTTAGCTACAATAGATTGTGGAGCCCACATGTCACCAGTGGGCCCACTTGTCATTCTCTTATATTACTATTTTTTCTTCTACCTTATCTTCTTCCTCATCCTCCACTCGCCTCTCGCCTCTGCTCCGTCCGCCATTAGCTTCCACGCCGACCCTGCCTCAACTCCCCGTCGAACCCGCCATAGCTTCGCCGCCACCTATGGTCACCGCCCCTGCTGGCCTCGCCTCAGCTCCCTGCCGGTTGCGCTCCGCTTCCCCGTCGACCCTCACCATTGTTGCCGCCATCATCATCCGTGCGCCGTGCCATTGCCGCCGATTCGTCGCGCGTGGTGAGTCGTCGATCGATATGCCGCGCCTGAAGTTTCTCCACGCTGCCCCACGCTCATTCTGCACCTCACCTCCCTTTCTCTTTCACAGTGTAGTAGGGAGCTCGCTGGCCACCTCCGTCCGTTGGTCTGCCGCTGCTCCCTGGAGCTTGCCGCGCCGCCTTCTCCCCATCGTGGAGCTCCTACTAGTGAGCCTCGTGGCCTTGGAAAGCCGCTCCGCCCCTTCCTCCTCCGCGTTGTGCCGTCCAGCTCCGCCAGCTCGCGCAGCCCCCCTCGCGCGCAGGAGACAACAGAGTAAGACGCCGTTCATCTGGATCGAATCGATTTTTTCAAATATTTCTTTATTGGATGAACCTAACCCTCCAGTTTTTCAACCAAACACCTTCCCAACCCACTTCAACTCTCAAACATAGTAGATTCAGACCATCGATTTATTAAAGTGTCTACTGATTACCTGGAACCCATTTGTCACGCGCTCCACTGCTCCAGAGTCCACTCACGATTAATCAACGCGTCCACACGAACTCCGCGCTAAAGCCGAACCACCCGAATGATCCCTTTGCTAACGGTCGCGAGGGGCATTTCCGTCCTTCCGCCGCCCCGCAAACCCCCAAAATTTCAAAACCCCGCACTCGAGAGCGGCGTCTGCATTCCCCATTTACCCTCCCTTCCTCGATTCGATCCAGCATCAAGCCGCCGCCCGCCGACGAGGACGCGCGCCGAGCCCTAGAGCGCAGCCATGCGACGTGACGACGCCGGCGGCGGAACTGGGCTCCACGACTTGTTCGACTCCGTGCGCCGCTCCATCTCCTTCCGCCCCGGCGCCGCGGCCGCCGGCCCGGAGGCCCCTGCGGGCCCGTTCGGCGCGGGGGGCGGAGGGATCGGCGTGCGGATCAGCTCCTGCATCCGGAAGTCCCGCGGGATGGGGCTGCTAGGGCTCATCACGAAGAACCCCTCGCCGCCGCGCCGCATGCTGCCGCCGATGCCCGACGAGGCGGGCGGCGGCAGCGGAGGAGGGGGCGGGGGCTGCGGCGGAGCTGGAGAGGAGAACCCGCCGATCCGGTGGCGGAAGGGGGAGCTTATCGGGGCGGGCGCGTTCGGGCAGGTCTACCTCGGTATGAACCTGGACTCCGGCGAGCTCCTCGCCGTTAAGCAGGTGAGAGGGTTCGGCGCGCGGGATTAGGCCTTTACGGCTTGAAGTTTTGGAGGCATTCGGAGTAGTGACTTGCTCTTTCTGTGATTTATTGCAGGTTTTGATCGGCACTAACAACGCGACGCGTGAGAAGGCCCAAGTGAGTAGCATTTCTTCCAACCGCCTGTTGTTTTGACAGGGAATTAGAGTTTTGAGGCTTTTGTCTGATATGAGGTGCCTTTTGGTTTCGGTTTTTGCGGTTAGGCACATATTAGAGAGCTCGAAGAAGAAGTGAAGCTGCTCAAGAACCTGTCGCACCTCAACATCGTTGTGAGTGAATGCAGCATAGTTTAGAAAATGAGAAATTTCTCTTTCATTAGGTAATTGCTAAGTTGATGTTTGATTTACTCTGTTTGATCTGGACAGAGGTATCTTGGGACTGTTCGGGAGGAAGATTCGCTAAATATCTTGCTGGAATTTGTCCCTGGAGGGTCCATTCAATCACTTCTGGGGAAGCTTGGTTCGTTCCCAGAGCCTGTAAGTAATCATCAATCTCTTTGGCTTGCAATCCTGGTGAGTTCGTAGTGGAAGAGGACTTATCCGTTATAACTGTTGCTGTTGATCAGGTCATTAAGAAATACACTAAGCAAATTTTGCAAGGATTGGAGTATCTGCATAACAATGCGATAATACATAGAGATATAAAGGTATAGACTCTGAAGTCTTAACATGTAATGGCAGACCCTTGGCCTTGCTTGTTCTGTGGACTGTGGTTATGCTTATTCTGATGAACCTAAAAATTTTGCCAAATTTCAGGGTGCAAACATTCTTGTTGATAACAAAGGGTGCATCAAACTTGCTGATTTTGGGGCATCTAAGCAAGTGGCAAAGTTGGTAAGATCAAAATAACATGTTCAGTGTGCTCTTAGGGCCAAGTGTAATCATGAGAAGTTAGCAAACTTGGACAGTAAGACTTGGTTAGTCAGAAGAGAAATTTAGGGTAGTCAGAACTCAGAAGAGAAATTTAGATTATTCTTTTTAATCAATAATGAAAGGGTACGTCCAATGCAGATTTAGATTCAGGGAGTCGCCTGTTTTTTCCTTCCTATTGCCAAACCACTTGCAATAAATATAGTAGAGATAAAAACTTGTGCAAGGAGGGGTAAGGTGAAACAGCATAAAAATTCTCAAGTACTGCAGGACGTAACAATCTCATGTAATCATATTACTTTAGGGCTATAGCAGCAAGGCTTCAAAAGAAAGTATGGATGCTCACAATTTCTATTCTAGTAGTGGCAGTATTGAGGCCCTTCCCTGGGCTTCATCTCTATCCTACCCCAACTTGGTTGGGACTAAAGGTTTTTTTTTTTGTTGTTAGTGGCAATGTTAAACTACTGAAAGTGAGCAGTCTAGCATGTTGCTGATGTGGTCTATTTTCAATACAATGGCAAATGATACCCTTATGATCATCATATTTTCCAAGTCTTGTCTTCTGGTCACAATTATACACTCTGGTGTAGTAGTGCCAAGACAAAATTAGCATGTGCCACACTCATCCTCATTTTTTTGTATCATTAGTGTATTATTAACATAACTGCCTCCTGCATTTTTTTATTTGACGATTTTAGTTCACAATGTTTTTTATCTGTTCAAGTTATTCCTAATTTCCCATGTCAATGCACTTACAACAATATGCCATGCTTTGTCAGGCTACTGTAACAGCAGCAAAAACAATGAAAGGTACACCACATTGGATGGCACCTGAAGTCATTGTTGGAAGTGGGCATAGCTTGTATGTCTAAAAACTCTTCCACTGCCTTGTTTTTTACTTTTCCGGATTTAAATATGGCATATATTTTTTTCCTTTTGCTATAGTATACCAGGGACATCTTTTTCTAGTTCTACTTGTTTGGAATTAAGAACGTTCAGGCTTCACTTCTGTCTTGGAAACAGAATGCAATTTTTTTAAACGAAAATTGTGGACCTGATTTCAAACAATGCTGCTTGTAGTACTGCTTTAAGCTGTGTGCAATTCATAGTTTTCCAGGACAGAATTTAAAAACATTTCTCAGTAAGGATCATATATGTTCAATTTTCTCCCTGAACTACATAGATTGTGTCTATTATGAGTTGAAGATCACTTCCAATCTCATTTTCGAAATGATTACTTGTATGGCATTTATTGTCCAAATACAGAAAAAGTAGCAGGAAACAGCACCAGTATTTATTAATTTAAGATAATCAGTTCCCTTTTGTTGCCTTTGATTCGTTGTTATGGATGTATGACCCTTGCCAATGAAGAAAGTAATGTACTGTGATTCCAACTAAAAGAAAAACTATTTCAGAATCATGTCCTTTTCATTTTTGTTCTTATTTTGCAAACTGATCCTTTCTGTTTCATTGTCTCAGCTCTGCGGATATATGGAGTGTAGGGTGCACAGTCATTGAAATGGCAACTGGCAAACCACCATGGAGCCAGCAGTATCAAGAGGTAGGTTTTTATCACCATGGAACCCTAAGCAAATTGTAAAAAAAGTTGTATTTCTTGCACTAAGAAAATCTTTTTCAGGTTGCTCTTCTATTTCATGTTGGAACCACAAAGTCACACCCACCTATACCTGAACATCTCTCTCCAGAGGCCAAAGATTTTCTGCTAAAATGCCTGCAGAAGTATGCCTATTACCGTATTACTGTCTACCTTCCACTTAACTGATATTTCCTCCAAAGTATTTGGAAACTTCCTGCAAATAAAACTTAAATTTTCTAATGTTTTGTCTGGTGCCTTGATTATTTGTTCTTTAGGGAACCAGAGTTGCGTTCTACTGCATCAGACTTATTAAAAGTATGTTTGCACTAATTGCTGTTCCTGTGGTTCCAAGTGTATGCTGATAGTGCTGTGTAATTTTGACTTCTTGAAACATTTTCTTGCAGCATCCTTTTGTCACTGGAGAACCAGACGAACTGCAGCCACTCAACCACACTGCACAAGAGGTTCGATTACTAGCACAGTTTGATGTTACTTCATCAATCTTTTTCCCTATGGGACGGATCTTCATCCACATTTTTTAACTTAATGACTTCATCTAAACAACGGTGCAGGACTCTTTTAATGAGATTCCTGCACATGATATGCCAAATGGCTTGTAAGTGAATTCTGAAATTCCTGTGCTCACATGATTGTTTTTGTATTTATTATGGATTTGAGAATTATTTAACTGCTTCCAGGGGTTTGAATCATTCTTCCAACTGGTCGACTATGAACTCCAACAAATCATCAAAAATCAAACCCTTATGGGAGGGTAGCTGTGACGATGATGACATGTGTGAGTTTGCTGACAAGGATGACTATCCAGCAGTTGGATCTGTAAGAATTTTGCTTCAGCCATTGACTTTATAAATACTGCTTCCGCATTGGTTATTATGTACATTTAAAAATGGTGCTGTGAATCAGCTATGTTACTGTTGGCAATGGCCAAGGTGAGTTCCTAGAACTCCTAGAACACAGCACTATCTGGAGGTAGAAGAAGGGGATGAGAGAACAGCACACACACACAAACACTTTGCACAGGTTCAATTGGTGCTGCTGAACTGATTTGAGCTGCAGCTGCTCATCTACTCTTTATAGAGCACAAAGTCAAACTAGAGTACACAATGGTATGAGTGAAACTACCAACTACTAGTACTATACATGACAGGGCATAGACTTTCAGCAAAAGGAAGAGTGAAACAAGAGCTAAGCAATTATCCAACAGTTACATCCTTTTTCTAACTTTCCACTGTCAATTCCAGAGCTATAATCCTATGTCAGAACCATTTGATAACTGGGAAAGCAAGTTTGACATGAGCCTGGAGCAAAATTCTCATCAATCAATGGAATTTAGTGGATTAGCAAAACATCCTGAAAGCAGCATAACTGAGAATGATTTTACTTTCCCTGTTGAGGGAAGTTGTGAAGATGATGATGTACTTACAGAGTCAAAAATAAAGGCATTTCTTGAGGAGAAGGTACTTAGTATATATTTGATTGAGCAGATTCAGTTGTTTACTGCTAGTGCTTAAATGCTGTTTGCTGTTTTTCTTGGCAGGCTCTTGACCTGAAAAAACTACAAACACCTTTATATGAGGAGTTCTACAACACCGCGAATGCAGGGAGTTGTCAGGAAGCTGATCAAACTTCCAAGGGAAAAATCCCAGTTAGTCCGAAATTGCCCCCTCGAAGAAAGTCACCTCCAAGTAAGACACGAGGAGGTGCATCGCCAACTTGTGATAATTTGAATAATACAAGTCCTGAAAGCTGCAGCAAGCAATTCCCAAAAAGCAATGTGGTGAAGAGCAGCCGAATTTTAAGAGAGATAGCTTCTCCTCAACTCAATGAGTTTGGGGATAAAGTGAATCTTGATGCCCAAGATAGCCCAAGGTTTGTTTGGTATTGCCCTGACATGTAGACTCATTTATTTTGTGATATGACCAATAAGTGATCTAATTGGGACTATTTCCATGCACAGCATCAGCTTTGCCGAAAGGCAGAGAAAGTGGAAAGAAGAGTTGGATCAGGAACTTGAGAGGGAACGAGGTAAATGGAAGTTTTCACAATCTATGCACTATTGATAATTTCCCCCAATGATGATTTACATCTATGAATTTTCTTTCCTACAGTGATGAGATTAGCTGGGTGTGGTAAAACACCTTCTCCAAGTAGAGGTCCCAATGTGAAACGGGAACGCCATGCTGACCATTGAACAGACAGCAGCACTCGTTTCTTTATTTCATCCCACAGAAGACAGAACAACTGATGGTAACTACACAATGCCAGGGATTGGCGGCGATAGCAGCATAGCCTGCAGCGCCATGTCATTCACGGTATGAGCCGAGCTATGGCTGCACAGAAACCATCTTGGTACAAGGAGTAGGTCTACTTTGAAGTGGACTGGTACAGAGGGCAGTCATCACGACTCATGATCAGGATCCATTGCTGCCGTAGCCTGGAGAACGTTGTGCTGACAGTTTCCTGATTTTAAGGCCGCATTTTTCTTTCACTTTGGGGTGTGGTGCTATACACGCGGCTTTGGTTATATATGGTTTATATTGAGAACAAATTGTTGTATAAATTTTGTGTTTGTAAGCCAGGTTGGCGTGGGGATTGGTTTTGTATGGAGCTTGTTTCTGAAAGCGTGTAATAAGCCAGTGATGCAAATTATGGGGGTATTTCGAAGCTGTGATCATCTGCTGTTAACATTTGCAGTCGAAACGTGAAACATGTGCGCGTATCGCCCTAGTAGCTGCGTGTTAAAGGATGGGGGTCCATGATCATTGTGTTGTTCGGGCTTGTTACAATTTAGGGTGTTATAAATATTTTATCCAATCACGGCCTTGAGTATCGAGACTTTGTTGTGGAAAACTACCTGCGAGGTTGAAAAGAAAAGAAAAGAAAATTGACGATCGACTCTCTCGGCACACCCAAATGCACTGGGGAACGAGCATGGATCAATGCGAAAAGACCCCGGGGGCTCAGGGACTAAACCGAGAAAACAACTTTCTCCCCTGGCCGCGTCGGTCTCCTCGCATCGCACAGCACCCTTCTCTCTCCTCCAAACTTCCTCCCCCTTCCTCGCCGCCTTTGCCCTCCCATCCCCTCTCCGGTTCCGCCATGGCCCAGCCCGCCTTCCTCTCCTCGCTCCGCTCCCGCCTCCGCTCTGCGCCACCACCGACGCCGCACCATCGCCTCCAGCCCAGCCGCGGTTACCACGTCGAGCTCGGCGCTCGCGAGAAAGCGGTAAGCACCTACGCTCAACTCTTCCCCCGTCTCCTCCTCGATTCGGTACTTCGATCGCGGGTTGTGTGGTGGTATAGGGCATTCTCTTTGCGAGTCGGGGGTTTGGGAAGTTAGATCGCGCCACTAGCTCTGATCTGCGCCCGTGGCGTCGCGAACTGCGCCGGTTCGATCTGGATGGATTTGGCCGGCGTAGGTGCTGTGATTAGGAGGTTTCCTGTAAGGGCGGGGTGAGTGATGTTCATTTGTGGGGACGTTGGTGTCGCGTAGAGAAGTCTAGGCTTGCCTCTGGTCCAGGATGGCTGACCTCGATGTGCTTTGTATACCTTTGGTCATGGTTGCTAGGGTTGCTGCCTGTTCATGTTTACCTGGTGTTAATTAGTCCTGGTGCTTTGAGTTGTGAACATGCGATCCCTGCCATTGGCGTGTGAGAATCGTCCAGATGTGGCCTTTGTTCAACTGAGGCAAGCGAAACACGATAGCAAATGATATCACCTGGACAAATGGGTGTGGTGCCTTGTTGGTGCTGATCCCGTCTGAATCGTTGAAATGGATTTGAGGCATATACTCTGTATGTAGTAATTCATGTCCTGCGTGGAGTTTCCAGTCACTGTAGGCTGCAGCTTTATAAGTGCTGATATTGTCTTTTTCAGATGCTGAGAACTTGCTATACTCAATTATTTATAGACTAACTGTATTGTCCATTATTGTGTCAAAATTGGCCTCTCTTTCTGAATACAATCAAACCATCATGTAAATGTGATTGGGGGTTTCAGTACTTATACCCCTGGATTTTTTTGTGGAGATCATGTTTCTGTGCGTATTTTGATTGCTTTCTATGTTTTCTTGTTTCTGGCTTTCACATTTATGCTAGAATTAACCCTTCATTAGATACAAGAGGTCCAGATCAAAGTCATGTAACGTGTTTGTTACTACTATCAGATATTTCATATTACATAATCTTGCAATTAGTGTTTAGTTAATTAATACATTGCACTAGTTTTTCCTTGGCATGTTTTCTGTTTGATTTTCTTTGTGATGTACTTTTTGTTACTCCTTGAAAGCATGCTCTCCTTTTTTTTCTAGTATTTTAATACTGCATTGCTGATTTTGCAGCTTTTGGAGGAGGATGTTGCTTTGAAGAGGTTCAAATCTTACAAGAACGGTGTGAAACAGGTCTCCAAGATTGGGAATGTTCTCACTCTTGCTGTTGTACTTGGTATGTCTTTTTAGTTGAACTTCCTTAACTTCTGGTTTCAGCTTGTTAGACCTTTGGGATTGTATTGTACAGTTATTAATGCACCTTGTGAATTCATTTTGGCTGCTTGATCTACTCATGTATACTACTGTCTTGTTAGCTGTGTTTTCTTATTATGATAGTGATACAAGGATGTAGTTAAAGTTGTGCCTAGTAAATTTTCTACCTTGAAGAAAAAAACATTTAGCTGGAAATGTGTATTGTTAGGAAATTGTTGTGTGTTTCTTACTTCATATATTGATTCACAAGTACACAACTTATCAAATTCCATTCTCTTGATTAATAATATTGAAGCTCTAGTTTGTCTTCTGCATGCATCAAGCCATGTTAAGGCTATGTTGGTCTATAGCGCAAGAGATGCGATGTATGCTATCTTGTTTGAGTTTGCAAGCAGTAGTCTATGTTGTTTGGTCTTGCAAGTGGTGCAAAAGTCTGTGCTACACTTTCTAGCTCGTTTGGCATGATCATTTGTCGCACCCCTCTGCCTCTGTTGCTTGTGAAACCTTATTATATACTCCCTCTGTCCCAAAAAAACAAGTCGTTTTACGATTCAAAATTTGTTCCAAAAAACAAGTCATTATATTCAATTTGGCATGTGTGTATGTGCATGTGGGCATGCAGCAGTCAATTAGCGCCAAATATGGCTAATAAATAGGGGCAATCAAGGTCAGTTTACGCCCTTATTAATCTGTCCTAAAATTCGTAGGATGACTTGTTTTTTGGGACGGAGGGAGTATCATTATATCAATTACTGGGAGTTTCTTTTTGCTAGCTTCTGATGCTAAGGATTTCAGTGCGTTGGCATTTGACTTGTCAGTCTGGTGATGTATAATTAGTTGCCACCTTGTACTAATATAGTAATATCGACTACCTTAGTCCGAGAGTTCTTTTTAGCTAGCTTCTGTTTTTAAGGATTTCGGTGTGTTGGTATTCGACTTGTCAGTCTGGTGATTAGTTACCACCTGGTAGTGTCAGAAGTTATTTCTAGTGTACAGTTCTTATCATCTGCTGCATTCTTAAACGTTGAAATATAACATCTGTTTAATAAGGTGTATTTTTCCTTGAGTATCCATGTTGCAATTAGTTGCCTAGCATGTGGACATTGCATCTGGAGACTGCTGTGCATTTTAGCATTCTGCATCACCCAACAGGAGGTTTTGCTACAAGTTTTCTTTTACGCTACTTGACGAATTGGACATAGTACCTGCAGCAGGTTAGACCGTGAGGCGTGAGCAGTAGGTTTCAGCATTATCCTTTATGCAGTTATATGCTACTTGATTGAATGCATGCAGCAATGCATCTCCCTCACACAATGCTTTTCAGAATTACTTTTGATCAGAGCAAATACAAAGTGGCTCCTCCATTTCATCCATGCTGCCTCTTTAATCCAATTTTTATAATCTCCTTGTGTTTCAGAGCTGTGCTGATTGCTGTCTGTTTTATTTCCTGCAGCCTGCAGCTATGAGATCGCTGTGGTGGCAACTAGCACAAAATGAGGGAAACGACATCGTTTGGCGGCACAGATCTCTGAGAAAGTGATTCGTAACCAAACTTCTGTGTTTGAGACTTTTTTGTTGATCGTTGCTACCATGTAAAATAAAATAAACTAGGTTGACAATTTTATGAATAACATTCTTATTTCATGGCCTAGCTTACTTGTGAACAAAGTGAGCACTGCATTGTTAATCGTGCTGAATGAGCATTGCCTGATTTAAATTCGCTGGGATGGCATTCCGCTGACTGCTGCGCATGTGTTATTTAAATGAACCAAAATTTCGAAACAAATTGGGTGCTAGACTTCAGAACCTTGCACTCAGAGATTAGAGCACCGTCCCCCAATAATTTTTTCCTAATAATTAATTAATAGGATATCCCAATAATACTTTCACCGTTATTGAGAGAGTTACTTTTGTAGTCTTTCAATAATCTCATCCTAATTTAATTACCGTATTGGGAGAGTTCATAATTCCTCCTTTATTTAGGGTATTTAGGGAGAGTTAGGGTGAATTATTAGGTTATCCTAATAATTATTGGGAAAATGAAAAGGTAGAGGGAAAATACTGGAGCACTATTAATATGGTAGTTGAATTGGAGAAACGGAGACTGCTGGAGATGCTCTAGTTGAATTGAAGAAACGGAGACTGCTGGAGATACTCTAAGCGCGGTGCCCCCGTTACAGTCGTTGCTGATTTCTGTCTGTGCCGATCGTTGTTCGAGTACCTTGTCCAGCTACAATTGATGTGTGTGGACATTTCAGTATCTTCCAGGTTTGCACATTGCAGCGCCAGTTTAGGAATCGTGCTCGATCCCAGCCTTCCTCTTGGGATCGGACGGCACACACCAACAGACATCCCGGTACATGAAACCCTCCGAACAGATAAGGAGTCCGGAACTCCGGAGTGGAAGCAACCGAAGCGAAGGCGAAGCGTAGTGAAGCGAGCACGAGCGCTCACCGACGATGGCGACGAGGGCGTGGGCAGCCTCAACCGCGGCCTTGAGCCCTCCTCTCCTGACTCGCCGCTCCTGCTCCCGGGCGCCGTCGGCTTCCCCCGCGCGTCGCTCGGCGGCGGCGGGGCTCCGGCTGCGCAGCCGCCGCCCGCGGCCGGCGAAGTTCGAGTGCCGCCGCGCCAAGAACGCCGGGTACGAGGACTACAAGTTCCCGGACCCCATTCCGGAGTTCGCCGAGCAGGTCAGCTTCTCGCTCCCTTCCTCCTCTCGAGTTGGAAACGAAGCCTTCTGCTGCTGCTGCTGTTGCTTCTGCGGTTATTGTCTGATGCTGAAACTCTTTTGGTCTTGGGGTGTGTGTTTCAGGAGACGAGCAAGTTCAGGGAGCACATGGCGTGGCGGCTGGATCAGAAGAAGGAGGACTACTTCGGGGAGCACGTCGAGGAGATCGTCGACATCTGCACCCAGGTATGCATCTGCCCCCGTAGTCTAATTTTACCTCGCCATTCTTGGGATGTGTACTTAGTGAGGGCTCTTGGATTATTTGCATGAATTCATTCGGAATTCGTAGTTACAACATACTCGGCGAGAAAATGCCCTGAATTAATTGTGAAATAAGGACTGAAAAGTTTGTGTATTGCCTCTGAACTCTGAAGGATGCCCTGAATTAATTGTGAAATCAGGACTGAAAAGTTAGTGTATTGTCTCTGAACTCTGAAGGATGCAAATATTCTCATGATGGTTCAGACTTCAGAGTTCATCTGCATATGCCTGTTCATACCTCATAGCTTATTCTGGTCTAGAGATTGGTGCTTGATTTGGTATAATCTAAAAGGCTAATAATCTGCATATGTTATGAAACGTTTTACATAGGTTCCATTCCATCAAGCCTTGCTAAAGTATTGGTTTCAAAATGACTTTGTTAAAGAAGCAGTCTGTGCAGACTACTGCAGGGACAGAGCACTGTGCAGGTTATACGGAGTAGAGGAGTCTAGATCCGCATATAACTATTGGTGTTAGCCATGATGATATTCCTCAGAATAATCACGCCTGTCAACAGTTGCACCCCTTTTTTTGAAGCAAAAGGTAGAGAATTGGTTGAGTTGGCGTGGTGTTCCAACTATGAACTGGATTGACAAAAAATAAAATTGAAAAGTGCCTACTATGAAGGATGCAAACGGTTTCCTGATGGTTCAAATTTCAAATGCATTCTTGTTGTTTCAGGGTTAAAGATTTATAGTTGACTGCAATCCAAATAGGCTAAAATATATTGGTATCAGTGAAGCATCTTTGAATCGGTTACAGCAGGCTTTGTCTGGGTGGAAGGAATCTCCTCAGATTACAGAGACAGAGCATTATGCAAGTTGTACAGAATTAGGCATGTAAATTCTAGGAATCAGCTAGCCATTATGATGGTCCTGCTTGAATAATAACCAAGCTTATCACTAGTTACAACCTACCTCTACCTTTGTTTCATTTGAATTGTGTTACTTTGTGTTCACATCCAAAGGACGAACATAGAAGCATTGTACTCTGACATAGTTAGGCATGTACTGGCAGTATTTTCTTTGGGGTTGTTTATGTAAGCAAGCATTAATTTGATGTTAGATGAGATAATATCGCACATCTCTTTAACAAACATTTCTACCAAGAGGTAAAATCTGGCAAAGCACTAATATATGACTGTTTGCCAGATCTTAGGGTCCTTCTTGGAAAACGATTACTGCGGACCAGGGACGCTCCTGGTTCACCCATTCCTGGACATGAAGGGCGAGATCAAGGAGAGGGGGCTTCCGGGTGCACCTCAAGCTGCCCGTGCGGCGATCGCCTGGGCTGAAAAGAACATCGACAAGGATTGGAAGGCCTGGACTGGGGAATACTAGGGCTAGTTAACCCCCCTTCCTTTTTCTCGTGTTTGCTGTATTAGCTGTTGTATCTGTAGTTTGTCTTTCACTCTTTCAGTGTAGACTTGAAGGTAGAACTCTAGATTAGTCGTCACGTCTTACGAGCTCTAGAACCACAAAATTTTGATCCTCTCGTTCTGATGAAGGTGTGATTCTTCTTTTTTCCAAAGTGCGATTACCAGTATCGCTGTTGTTCCCTGATGGCTAAAACTTTTTTTCAGCAAATAGTTGACCTCACTGTTTGGGAATGTGGCAGGCAACCTTATCTGCCATTACCACTGTGAGCACTTGATTTCCATCTCATGTCCTGCAGGTCATCAGACACTACTGGAAAACCGAACATTGATCCTAGCCTTAGTACCGGTTAGTTTATATCCGGTACTAATGTGAGCATTAGTACCGGGTCTAACGGTTAGCTTCCCAGGAGTCCCCCGTGACCCCCTTTAGTACCGGTTAGGGGCTCCAACCGGTACTAACTTTCTTCCTATAAATCAGGCGTCTTCTTTCTCCTGTCCGAGCCATTTCCTCCAACTCAAGCTTCATCCATTCATGGAGGGGAGGTGTTGCCGGCTTTTTGACCATTTCATGGAGATTTCACTCATTCAAGTGTTCTAAAGGTTAGAAACTTTATCCTCCCTTCATACATGGTTAGTATACTAAGTTTTATGCTTTAGAGCTAGAGTAATTTGTGATTTTTACAATAAGGTACAATGGAGAAAATTTTCATTTATATGCATGTGTTATTTAGAGCTCATATTTTTGATTTTTAGAATAACCTACAATTTTTTGGATGCTATATTTCGTATTAGTCAAAGAAATTGATATGAGGTTAGAGGAATAATTTTATAGTTTAGTCCTTTACAGATATGAGCTTAATAAATTATGGGGAAAAATATAATTTGTTTATATTTTAGTCATTTGCTAATATGAGCGAGATAAATTGTAGTACATAGAGATAATAAGATGAAATAGAGGTATGCAATTAGTTATTTTTAGAATAAGCTATAATGGAGAAATTTTTATTTATATGTTATGTTTGAGCTAAATAAATTGTGGGGGAAAATATAATTTGTTCATAGTTTAGTCATTTGCAAATATGAGCTAAATAAATTGTGGTATATAGAGATGGCTACTGTTGCTGGAGGTAGTGGCGATGGTGGGGGCAATCGTCGTTCTTGCCGCCGGAGGGGAAAATCATAGTTGGCCCCCATGACAAGCAAAAAAAAATGAGCACGTGGAAGAGAGCAATGATTTGTTATTTGAAAAGATATCATGAAGATGCTATTGCGACAGGTCAGGAACCTCCTTTTGGTGGTCGTTATGCTCCACCGCCAGTTCTGGGGGTTTTAGGTCCACTAAGTACTACTGTTGTAGGAGGCACAAATAAATCACAGGATGAGGCTGGGTCAACGAAACTTTCATCTTCGCCACTCAAGGATGCGTAAAGTCCTCCTAGATAATATTCAGGGGATGGTTTGTCATAGTGTATCATGTTGTTTGGGTCTAAAATTTAAATTTTTGTATTTCTATCTAAACTTTCAGCAACATTTAAGTTTGTATTTCTATTCAGGGGATGGTTTGTCATAGTGTATCATGTTGTTTGGGTCTGAAATTTAAATTTGTGTATTTCTATCTAAACTTTCAGCAACATTTGAGTTTAATAAAATTTGTATCATGTTTGTTATGTTTCATGTATAATTCTATGGATGATCATAATATATTTAGTTCAGTAATACTTTATAGATGGATCGGCAATGGATGTACAGCGTGGACAAACGCTCTATGGAGTACATTAATGGCTTGCGTGGTTTTCTCGATCTGACAGAGTCCAACAAGCCACCGTCTGGTTTCGTTTGTTGTCCATGCCAAAATTGCAAAAATGAGAAGGATTACTCATCCAAAAAGACTATTCACGCCCACATATACAGTTCGGGATTCATGCCTAACTATTTTGTTTGAACAAAGCACGGGGAAGGAGTTATGATGGAAGATGATGATGAAGAAGAAGATGATAACTACATTCTGACTGGACTTAAGGAGGTGCCTTTGCAGATGTTGCAATAGACGAGGCTGAAGAAAAGATGGTTGCAGAAGAAGGTCCTACCGATGATCTAGGTCAGGTGTTGCGAGATGCAAAGGAAGATTGCGAGAATGTGAAGGAGTCAAAGAAATTTGAGCATTTGTTAGATGATTATAAGAAATTGTTGTACTCAGATTGCAAATAGGGGCACAAAAAGTTAGGTGCCACACTGGAATGCTGCAATGGAAGGCAAAAAATAGAGTTTCTTACAAGGGTTTTGATGAGTTAATGAAAATCATCACGAACATGCTTCCCAACGGGAACGAATTGCCGTCCTCAACGTACGAAGCGAAAAAGGTTGTTTGCCCTCTGGGTTTTGAGGTACAAAAGATACATGCATGTCCAAATGACTGTATCCTCTATCGCGGTGAGAAATACGAGCAACTGGAGCCTTGCCCTGTGTGCGAAGCGCTGCGTTATAAGATTAGGCGAGATGACCCCGGTGATGTTGAGGGGCAGGCCAACAAGAAGAAAGGTCCTACAAAGGTAATGTGGTATTTTCTTGTAGTACCACGCTTGAAGCGTTTGTTCAGAAACAAGCCACATGCAAAGTTGATGCGTTGGCAAAAAAAAGAACATAAGCAAGATGAAATGATCAGACACCCCACTGATGGGTCCCAGTGGAGAATAGTTGATAGAGAATTTCCCGAGTTTGAAAAGGATGCAAGGAACTTATGGTTTGGTTTAAGTACAGATGAATTCAATTCATTCAGTGAGTTCAGTTAGTGGTCATAGCACTTGACATGTGACCTTATGTATGTTCAACCTTCCGCTCTAGATGTGCATGAAGCGGAAGTTCATTATGATGCCGGTAATTATCCAAGGCTAAAAAAACCTGGCAACAACATTGATGTTTACCTAAGACTGTTGGTTGATGAACTTTTAATGTTATGGAAGGAAGAAGGTGTACGTGTGTGGGATGAGGACAAAAAAATAATTTTAATCTACGAGCATTGCTGTTCGTAACCATCAATGATTGGTCCGTGTTTTGTAATCTGTCAGGACAAACAAACAAGAGATATCGAGTCTGCACGCATTGTTTAGGTGATACTTGCAGCACATATTTGAAACACTGTTGGAAGGTCGTGTATACCGTCCATCGTCGATTTCTTCCTGCTAAGCACCCGTTAAGAAAAAAAGGGAAGCATTTTGAAGGGGAGGAAGAAAAACGTACTAAGCTTGTTCATCGTAATGATGAACGTGTATTTTCTATGATAAAGGATGTGAGGTTAGTCTTTGGCAAGAGCTCTGGTAGCCAACCTGTTCCGAACGACGAGGACAGACATGCACCTATATGGAAGAAGAAGTCTATATTTTGGGAGCTACCTTATTAGGAAGTTCTTGAGGTCCGTAATGTAATCGATGTGATGCACCTGATGAAAAATCTTTGCGTGAACGTGCTTGATTCTTGGGTACATATGGAAAGGCAAATGATACAATTGAAGCACGTCAGGACCTAAAACGTATGAAACAACAAGATGGCCTACATCCGGAAAAGAGAGATGACATATGAAACAACAAGATGGCCTACATCCGGAAAAGAGAGATGATGGACATTACTTGCATCCTGCCAGTTACACTCTCAGCAAGGAAGAGAAGGAAATCATATTTGAGTGCTTGAATAGTATCAAGGTCCCATCGGGCTACTCTTCGAATATACAGGGAAAATAAATATTAAAGAGAAGAAATTCATAAATCTAAAGGTTCATGACTGTCACGTCCTGATGATATAATTGCTGCCTATTGCACTAAGGGGTATTCTACCAGAGAATGTAAGAATGGCAATCATGAAGCTATGTGCATTCCTCAACATGATTTCCCAGAAGGCAATCCATCCAAACAATCTCCATGCCTTGTCAGCTTTGAGATGGTCTTTCCACCTTCCTTCTTTAATATTATGACCCACTTTCTAGTCCACCTTGTTGAAGAGATTTTTGTTCTCGGTCCTGTATTTGTACACAATATGTTCCCTTTCGAGAGGTTTATGGCAGTTCTGAAGAAATATCTCCGTAATTGTGTCCATCTAGAAAGAAGCATCGCAAAGGAATATGGAACAAAGGAGATCATTGAGTTTTGTGTTGACTTTATTGACAACCTGAGTTCGATTGGAGTCCTTGTATCACGCCATGAGGGGAGACTCAAGGGAAAGGGCACACTAGGGAGAAAAGCTCGGATGGACATCGATGAGAGTACATGGCATATAGCACACTTCATAGTCATGCAACAATCATCCCTGGTCGGATGGACATCGATGAGAGTACATGGCATATAGCACACTTCATAGTCATGCAACAATCATCCCTGGTGGCTCCATATATGGAGGAGCACAAGACTATTGGGAAGACTGAGGCTTGGATTACATGCCGTCTTAGTTTTAGTCCTTTAGAGTTTCGAGTTCTTGTCACGTTTTAGTCATAGCCGTGTGCTACCATATAAACCCTCTGTTGGATGAATCTGAGTATATCTTTGTGTTTAAGTCCGAGTAGGAACCTGAGTTGTTGGAGACCGAATCCCACGTGGTATTGAAGTATGAGTTGGAATCGGTTTTGAGTCCGAATTGATAGCTGCCTTGTTGTTGTTTTGACTCCTAATCTGAGTACATCTTTGCGCAGCAGTAGTCATACCTATACTCAACTTTTCCACATCTTGCATATCCATATTAGCTCGGTTTACTCCAGAGAGAGAAGCTTTTGGAAAAAGCTTGTGTGGTGTGTGACTCTTGTGAAGTCCTTTTTGTTTATATAATCAGTTTTGAGAATTCCTTGAAAAAAAAGAAAAAAAGAGACGAAAGGAAGAAAAGGAACTGTTCGTTGTGCTTCTCTATTATTTTCCGGTGGTGTGTTGTGGCTTCCTTTGTGTCCAGGCTCACACCTCTAGCACGGTCTAGGCTAGGACTAGCACAGTACCCCCGTTGAACGATTATTCAGCTTGTTTTTGTAACTAACGTGGTGCTAGTACTTCCTTGCTTCAGCCCACCTACAGCTCCATATATTCTACTACAGCTTGACAGGTCTTGCTGCTACAGTATCGATACACTTTGCTTCACGGTACTTGTTGGTTGCTGTCCCCTCCTGTTAAGCAAGGTAAGAATTGGTAAGAGCTTGTGAAACAGGTTGAGAGTGAGTGACTTGCAATAGCTACATCCTAATAGTTGTAGGGCTTTTATTTCTTCACTTGTTTTCTTACTTCCACTGTTCTTTTAACCATGACAGGTTCTGAGGTTGGTGACAGTATGCAACATTCACCTTGCACTAAGGGCATCATACAACATTTCGAAAGGCAGGTGAAGCTATACACAGAAGGGCTAGATGATGACTTGCAGGTGACGAATGACAAGATTGGGCAGTTGGAGGCCACACAGATTGCCACCAACACCAAGCTTACAGGGTTGGAAACATCGGTTGCTCGTATTGGCAAAAGTCTTGCTGCTATTTTGAGGCGCTTTGATGAGATGCATGCCAAAACCACTAATGGGCATGATGGAGATAACAAGAAGGATGAGCGTGTCGAGGACAATTGGGATGCTGATACTCAACAAGATGACCAAGACGCTCATGATCGCTGACGGCTACATACTAATCGTAGAGGTATGGGTGTTTACTGGCGACATGAGGTACATAATAATGATGATGCTTTCAGTAAGATAAAATTTAAGATAGCTCCTTTTGATGGAAAATATGATCCTGATGCATACATTACTTGGAAAATTGTTGTTGATCAAAAGTTTGCATGTCATGAATTTCCTGAAAATACACGTATTAGGGCTGCTACTAGTGAGTTCACTGATTTTGCTTCCATTTGGTGGATAGAACATGGCAAGAAAAATCCTAATAACATACCACATTGGGATGCTTTGAAATGGGTCATGCGGGCTAGATTTGTTCCTTCTTACTATGCATGTGATCTGTTAAATAAGTTGCAACAATTGAGACAGGGTACTAAAAGTGTAGAAGAATATTATCAGGAATTACAAATGGGTATGCTGCGTTGTAACTTAGAAGAGGCTGAGGAACCTACTATGGCTAGATTTTCGGGTGGTTTAAACCGAGAAATTCAGGACATCCTTGCTTATAAAGATTATACTAACGTAACCCGTTTATTACATCTTGCTTGTAAAGCTGAAAGGGAAGTGCAGGGTGACGTGCTAGTACCAAGACTAATATTTCTGCAGGAAAATCTTAATCATGGCAGCTGCGCACGACTACCTCTCTGACCGGACGTGCACCTCCACCTCTTCATCCCTGAGTCAACCAGCACCACCTCCTCCGTCTAGCGACAAGCAACGTGCTCCTCCCACAAATTCAGCAACCAAGACTGCCCAAAAACCAGCCACTAGTGTCTCTTCGGTTGCATCCACGGGTAGAACAAGAGATGTTTAATGCCATCGATGCAAGGGCTTTGGACACAGGCAGTGTGATTGTCCTAGCAAGCGTGTTTTGGTGGTCAAAGAAGATGGTGGGTATTCCTCTACTAGTGATTTTGATGAAGACACACTTGTTTTGCTTGTTGCTGACCATGCAGGTAGTGAGGAACAACCAGTATAGGAGATTGGTGCAGAGGATGCATAGCATTATGAGAGCCTCATTGTGCAGCGTGTGCTTAGTGCACAAATGGAGAAGGCAGAGCAAAATCAGCGACATACACTGTTTCAAACAAAGTGTGTCATTAAAGAGCGTTCGTGCCGTTTGATAAATGATGGAGGTAGCTGCAACAACTTGGCTAGCAGCGATATGGTGGAGAAGCTTACACTTACAACCAAACCACACCCACATCCATATCACATTCAATGGCTCAACAATAGTGGTAAGGTAAAGGTAATGAGACTAGCGCAAATTAATTTTACTATTGGATCATATCATGATGTTATTGAATGTGATGTTGTGCTTATGGAAGCTTGTAATATTCTGCTAGGTAGACCATGGCAATTTGATACGGATTGTATGCATCATGGTAGATCAAATTAGTATTTTCTCGTACACCATAATTGAGATTGAGTTTGAAACGTTCTTTTACATCTAGTAATTCAGTACTTGTTACTTGTTCTTGCTAGTTCTTTGATTGCTTGCAAGACGAGTGCCCTAGTGGTCGGGTGACACGCTCCACAAGATCGCAACAGCCAATTGGAGGTGGTGTATCGGTTGCTAAGGCACAGCAATCTTGGAAGGCTGTAGTGGGGCCGTGAACGTCGTCTCCATGCACCAATCGAAATATCCCATGCCCTCTCATCGAAAGATCAGGAATCAACCCTACCGAGTTCCTATCACAAGGGACATTCATCAAGAGGAAGGTTCCGCTAGATGATGACATGTAATGTATTAGAACCATTATGTTCTGTTTTGTGGTTACCAACAAAGGAACAAATTAATGTAATAATGCATTGTAATGATATGTCATGTATCCTATGGGTTTAATAACAATACTATTTGCAAATCTCACCCTATTGAAAAAGAAATAATTTTTGCATGATTAAAATATTAAATATTTTGATTTTTTTTATAGTACCATTAAATATTAAACAATAAATTTACGTACAATTAAACAAGTATATGATTAAGTCATGGTAAACATGTTAATAACAGTGCAACACTATTCTTCCAAATTTTTGTATAGTCAACATATCTATTTTTTCGAATTTTAAAGTTAACATAAGTATTTATGGTCATTATAACCTATTACTAAGTTAAAATTAATAATTTTACTATGTTTGATATTTAATGCATCTAATATTTTTATAGTGAACAAATTATTTTTCCAATTTTAAAAATATTATTTGATTTACTACGCAATAAATTAATACAATAGCAATTGTAAAAGAAAGAAAAATAAAAAGATGTTTAGGCGGGAAGCCAAAATCGTGGGCTACAAAGCCCTTTAGTACCGAGTGATAACAACATTCGGTACTAAAGGGTGCAGTTTCGCTTTGGCGCGCTCTGCCCCCTTTAGTACCGAGTGGTGGCTAGGCCCGGTACTAAAGAGGTGGCCTTTAGTACCGGTGCTAAAGGGTGAGGGAATAAAAACCCCACCGTCTTCCTCCCCCAACACTTACCTAAATTTTGCTACTGACACCGCCGCCAGCCCTCTCCGAATCCTCCACGCCGCCACCCCCGCACCATTATCGCACGCCGCCGCCGACGCGCCCTACCCCGATGATGCCGCGCCGCCACCGATTGGTGCCCCGACGCGCTCCGTCGCCGCCGCAGCCTCGACCGACACCTCATCGCGCCCCGTCGTCGCCGCCCGGCTGCCCACTGCTCTCCGCCGGTGGCCTCCTCCTCTTCCCTGCCGGTATCCTCCCTAACCCACTCCGCGCGTGCCTGTCGCCGTCCCCGACCGGTGCCACGCGCCCCATGCGCTCCCGCTACCACGCCAGCCCTCCACCTCACCCTAACAATGACGCCCGACCACCTCCACAGCCACTTCGCCGTCGGCATTCCTCACTGGCCTCCTCCCCCGACGACACGCCGCACCACCCCACGGCCCCACCCGCCGCGCCGCCTGCCCTCGTTGTTGCCCTCTCCCCCAACGTCGATGCCGACCGCCGCCTAGGGCCACTACGCCACCAGCCCTCCTCCTGCACCCCCTCTGCCTCCCCGCCAGCCTCCTCTCCCCAGTCGCCGCCGTCCCCCCTCCCCCGTGCCGTACCGCACGGCCGGCCGTGGGCTTCGCATGTTCTCTGCTAACGTAAGCCCGCAGCCGGTTGACGTCATTTTTTTGTGTTTTTCCTTTTTTATTTATACAATATATGAAAATAGCTAGAAATTGTAGAAAAATTCTTGAATTAGCTAGAAATTATAGAAAATTTCTTGAATTAGCTGGAAAATATAGAAAAATTCTTGGAAAAACCTATTAATTATAAATTGTACAACATTGATTATGCCATGTTTATTGTATCCTGTTAATTGTTAGAAATGTCTACCAAACAGTGAAAATTACTTTGGTACTTCTAGAAATTTCCAAGAAATTTGATGATGGTGAACGACTACGTTTTGTTATAATTATTTTTGTTGTCATTTATATTAGAAATATAACAAATTGTATAAGTGTTTCATTCTTTTTTAGTCATTTATTGTTAAAAAATGTATAACTTTAGTCATTCATTTTTTAGTTATTTTTTTTATAATTGTGCATAAAATTTTAGAAAATATTTGATGATGGTTGCAAATGACGCGCAATTAACTATAAATAAATTTTAGTCATTTATTGTAACAAATTGTATCAAGTGATTGATCGAAGCGCGATCTACATCATGGACTCTTTGAGGAAATCAAGAGATCAATATAAAAACTTCATAAACATTCTTAACAAAGCATGGGCTCGCTTCCGTCGACATCACGTAGGTGAATTCAAGGAGGAACTTGATTTCAAGCCTGAATTCCCGGTATGTGTTGAATTTCCACATCTCGTGACACTTCATTGAACACAACAAATATTTCATAACTTCTTTTGCCATATATACAGTGTTTGAGACAGAATCTAGGGAATAATTTATGCGGATACTACGTATGTGAGTTTATCCGTGGCTTTGTAGGTCCCAAGCGTATAACCGACCACGAATTTAGAGTACGTATACAAATTTCTTAACAATAAATTAGTTCTAATTGTGCAGACCCATTGATCTATTATATAATAACCTTTGCCAATGACACAGATGAGAGATATGAAGGAAGCACTCCTCGAGATGGAAAAAGTTAGGGCAATTCAATTCAAGAACAACTCAGTGAATTTCTTCTGGATGAGGTAGTAAATCTAGCAGGGGAGTTCCATAATGATGGATCAAATTTGCATCACCGTCAAGACTCAAGTTCACAATAGTTGATCCAAATGTTGAACTTCAAGTGTTGATGCAATGTAATATTATTCATAAATGTGTATGCAGAAGATGTCTACATATATAATATTATCTCAAATGTAATATTATAGATCAAATACAACTTTATATATATTAGCGTATTATAACTAGTATACATAAAGGATACAAATACGAAATACTAATATAGAATAAAGAAACAGAAAAGAAAATAAGAAAAGAAACAGAAAAGAAAAAAGATCTTTAGTACCAACTGGTATTAAATTTGCCTCGAACACACGAGGCGTGATAGCTAATTTAGTACCGATTGGTATAAACAACCAGTACTAATTCTTCTTTAGTACCATTTCCTGGTAAAGACGCTTTCTCAACAGCGAGAGTCCTGCAGAGGCGGGGCACCCATAAACCCCGCCCCGATTTGGTGATTTGAACCTCTCCTTGCTGCAACGTAAGCACCAGAAACCCGAATGACATCCTCCACAGTCACCTTCACTATGCATCTGCCCCTCGCAGGACGAACAGTCGCTGACCAAGTCAACGCCCGCATGCGACGGCTGTCGAGGCCGTGAAAGGGATGTGTGATCCGTTCACAGTTCATTCAATGGAGATGGGGATCTGAAAACCACGGCACCCGCTTCAATGTTGGTGCCACGCAGGGCGGCAAGGGGAGGCGACCGCCGGAGTGCTGGGTGGCCGGGTCCGGGGCCTGGAGCTGGAGGGCGTGAGGTAGACGAAGCCGCAGCGGGGTCGGGCCGGAGGCGTCTCAGCTGAAAGACACGGCTGCCTCCCCTGCTCTCTGCTTCTGACGGATGGGCCGTGCGGTGGCCGGAGCTTCACGATCCATCCATGGCGTTACGGTCCGTGGGGGACGTGTAGAGGCTATCGTCTTCGGCAGAGGTCCGGAGAGCATGGAGATGGCGCGACGCGCCCCGTGAGCAGTTGTAATGGAATGGCAGCAGCTCGGGACCTCGGGTCCATGTACGTGGCGGTATGATCGTTTCTTGGAGTGTGGGTGGTACTACATGGAAGTAAATTTGCATACAGCTGCATACGTGGATGGCCGGATCGTTCACTGCAGAGTCGTAATGAATTCGCAACGCAAAGCGTGCCTGAATCTCGACAGGTACCTCTGTGGCTTGTGCCGTATAGTGGTCACTTCACTCTCACTCTACAGTTGCCCCAGTTGTAAAAAGAAACAGACAGTTACCTGATGCACATATATCTCCAGCAGTTTTCTTGGCTCCTGATAATTTAACGCCTGCGAATAGCCGTCTAGGATTAGCAGTCAATGCTGCTAACCGATCGGTCAGAGTATCTACAGCTCTGTACATACACAGATACAGTCATTTTATACACCTCACAGTAACTGGACTACTCATACGAAATCCGTGAGGCGGACCTGTGCGACGGCAGAGCCGTGGATCGAGGGCCTTGCTGCATTGTTTCCCATGCATGCTGGCTGCCCTCAGTGCCCTGCCATGGACACGACACGGCTGGCGAACCGGGCGCCACGGCGAGCCAGCAGAGCTCGTATGATTCCGCCGGTGTCTTATCCTCGCCTCCAAGCCTGTGAGCAGTAGGCCGTATCGACAAGCCCAACAGCAGCAGACGATAGATCAGATCGGATCTCCTCCTCCCCCTGGCTCGAGTAGATCTTGACCATCCGTGCTAGCTCCAATCATGGCCGCGCGCGCGCTGAGCGTGACCGACCCTAAGTCACTTACGGCCCGGGCCCCACGTGTGTCACATTCTGAGGAGCGGAGGAGGGAACCCGTTCTTGCTTTGTTCGTCTCAGAATCGCTGCTCTGTCTATGTGTTAGTGACCACTCTCTCTGTCTATCGAGGCTCGCACCGTCCCAAGTCCCTTGGTCACAAATCTTATCTAGGTAGGGAACATTAACAGCGACAGGGGAGTTATAATTCACCGCCCGGGGTCCCTCGTTAATCTCCCTTTCGGAACTGTCATCGATTGCGTCAATGTCACGTGGGTCCCCCTACTCGACCGCCGTCGATCGAGTCACTGGCAGGTGGGTCGGCCGAGATTCTCGAGTAGCTTAGCTTGAGAGGCAGGTGCGCGTGCATGTATAAAAAGGGGGATGAGACGGGTTCCTTTTACCAATCATTCCCTACTTATCAGTCATGGAACTCGTTTTCCTTTTACCAAACGACGCGGGGATAATCTGTACGAGCTCATCACGACGTATATACCTCCTCATTCTCACGGTGAGCACTTGCATTGCACGCGCGCGCGCACAAAGACACTCTCTAGCAAGGGACGCGCTGTAGTACTATATAATCCGGTAGTGCTCTCACATCGATCGCTCACGCTGACACTACGCTAGGCTGCTACTACGGCCAGGGTCTCATCACCTCTTCCACTACGACCACAACCTCTCGCCTGCCTGCCAGTTTCTGCGCCCCACTACGCCGCCCACCCCGATCCTGCCGGGCACCACGCGCGCGCAGCAATGGCCGCCCACCAGTGACGGGCCCGACAGCACCGGCGGCATGCCGGACGACGCTTACCTTCTCTGCGCCGAGGACGCCGCCGCCGCCTTCTTCGGCGCCGCGGCACCCGCCGCCGGCAGCACCTGCACCGGGGCCGGCGACGACGACGACGACGACGGGTGCTGCTGCTCCGCAGGCGAGGAGGCGGAGTCGGCGGCCTCAATCGCCGAGCTCATCGGCGGCGAGGCAGACTACTCGCCGAGACCGGACTACCCCGACCGCCTCCGGTCGCGGTCCATCGACCCGGCCGCCCGGGCCGAGTCGGTTGCATGGATTCTCAAGGTGATGCAACCGCTTCATGATGTCCTTGACAACGCTCATATGCATGATGCTAGCTTTCTCCGTATCTCAAACTGTTCTAGCTTGCTCTTGAAATCCTAGTCTATAGATGTTTTAGGCTTTTAGCTCAGCAAGCAATCCATTCTTACACATGCTGCTATTTCTCTCTTCGTCTTCATCAACATCAGGTGCAAGAATACTATGGATTTCTTCCCTTGACAGCCTACCTCGCCGTCAACTACATGGACCGGTTCCTCTCGCTCCACCGTCTGCCGGTAAGCTCGCCGGCCGCCGCCGCCATCACTTTTTCACTACATACTCCTTCAAATTTACATTCATATACATCAGCAAACACATGAGCACGATGTGTGATGGATGGATGGATGGTAGCTTCCTCTGCGTATTTCTTTCTCTCATGTGAGCATGGTGGTGGCCATAGAAGAAGCATGGTGCCATACACGCACTGCTGTCAGTGGGGAAGTTCATCCTCAAATTGCACTAGTGCTGATGTTGGTGTGGGAAAAGAAAGGGTTTGGAAGAGCGTGTCCGCGCGGATTAATCAAACAATCAGCTGGCTAATTACCTCCCTACCCTTAAACGGAATGAGAGGGTGCAGCTGCGGCAGGGGCCATGGGGGATTTGTTTATGCGCTCAAGACAGAGGCGTCTTTTTTGCCTTTGCAGCCGTGCTTTAGTGCAAGAGCAGCTGACGCTTTATCATGGTGTGTGGAACACACCTTATCATTGTGCCTCGCCATCACCTTGCTCCATCCACATTTTTATTATTCCACGCCATGGCCGGCCTGTGAGCTAGACAGCTAGTGCTTTGGACTGCAACTGCAAATGGTGGCATCTCCTTGCAGTGACTGTTCACTGTGGTGGGGTGTGGTGGTAGTTTATCTGAATCTTTTTTTTTTTTGAATAATAATTTATCTGAATCCTGAACCAAAGGAAAAGAACACAAGCGGGTGCAGCAGGCTAGCTGTATACACTGCAAAGTGGTCTCACTCGCATCTCCCTCTGCAGGCACCTCAAGTCATACGCAGCACCTGCCTTGGTTGAAACTGCAGCATTATTTTTCTGACTTTTGTTGCCTTGCGGGTGCTGCTGTTTTCCTGAGCACATGTCCTTGGATTTATATATGTTTAGATGAAACAATCAACCATAGAATATAGTAGGACTCCACTGTAAAAGCAGGCACGGGCCATGCCATGCTGAGGTCACCCTCTGAAACTTCATCAGGGTTTAACAACTAGGATAATAGGGTTATCCAGACTCTGCTTTGACTGAAACTGAAGACCACGCCAACCTTTGTTGGAAGTGATATATCCTTTTAAAAGCCGTACATATGTTTGCTCTCAACAGTAATATTCATTAGAATGCTAATTGCAACAGTGTTTGTTGTCTAACTTTGCTCCTAGCTCCTAATGCCCGCTGTACCCTCATATACCATAACTCTTTGAGGACCCCATGAATCTGTAGGTAACAATCAATGTGGATCTTCAAAAAATCACCCCACTTGTGTGGTTGCCATGTGAAGATCTCTAAAAATGCTCATGGTCCTGCAAGGCCTAGCTAGCAATTGGTCCTGGCTGCCATTTGATGAACAAACAAGTAGATTTTTGGAATTCAGAGTTTGAGATTTACCATGTTTGCTCATAATAAAAGAACACGAGATGCAAGAACATAGTACATGATCTGTCCTCGGCTTCGTGGATCCTTGCCCCCAGAGTATTTATTGCTGTTTTTTTTTTGTGCGTTTCCCCCTGAATGCACGCAGCAGGAGGACGGGTGGGCGATGGAGCTGCTGGCCGTGACCTGCCTCTCCCTAGCCGCCAAGATGGAGGAGACTCTCGTGCCCTCACTCCTGGACCTTCAGGCAATTACATACACACCACTAAACCACAGTAACAATCTTCAGAGGATGCTTGTGATCATCAGAGATGATGAGATTATCTGAATGGAGGCACGTTGTGGATTGACAGGTCGAGGGCATCAGCAGATACGTGTTCGAGCCCGGGACGATCGGCCGGATGGAGCTCCTCGTCCTGACGGCGCTGAATTGGCGGCTCCGGTCGGTGACACCTTTCACCTTCATCGACTTCTTCGCCTGCAAGGTCGATCCGGGAGGGAGGCACACGAGGTGCCTCATCGCCCGGGCCACACAAGTCATTCTAGCTGCAATGCATGGTAACGTATGCTACTGCCTGACCTGTGTTTGTCCGGCATGGGGCAATTACAATGTGACTGTTCTTTCATTTTCTGAAAGCAAGAATGTGACTGAAAATTTGAATTCTGCCACAGACATCGAGTTCTTGGACCACTGCCCATCGGCAATGGCTGCAGCTGCCGTGCTCTGCGCCACCGGCGAGACGCCGTCGCTGGAGTCCGTCAGCCCCGGGGCCGCCGTCGGCTGGTGCATCGGCCTTGCAGAGGTAACAGAAGAAGAACAATTACGCAATGTCATTTTGTACAACTTTACGATTTGGCAGTATGTAACATTGTTTTTCTTTCTGCATGTAGGAAACCATCGGCAGCTGCTACAGACTGATGCAGCAGCTCGTGATCGGCGGCAACGTTCAGACAAGGGCGGCCGGCACCACAGCATCGGCACTGAACCTGTGCTGCTCAGACCAGGCCCTGTCCTCGCACTCCTCGTCCTCCTCCTCGCCTCCCCCGGCCAAGAGGAGGAAGAGGTCGCCGCCGGGCATTTGAAAACGCAAGTAGATAGCATTGTTTACATGGGCCTTTTTTTTTGCAGATTAACAGGGTTTGATCGATTTCTTTCTTTGCAGTTTGTTGTTGTGTTCCTGCGATTCTTTCTTTCTTTCTCTTTTCTGCTCTTCCTTTTGTCATTTGTTCTCTTCTTTTGGGGTTGGATCTTTACACCTCGGTGGGGGGCTCTGCCTGCTCGATCGGCCCAGCCATGATGGCGGCCTCTGGCCTCTGCACTGCCATCCAGTCTGTGAAGGTGTCGAGGAGATAGAGAGATGAGGCATCTAGAGAGAGAAAGGCAGCTGCAGGCTGCACCAGACACATTTGTGTTTCTCTGTGCAACGCTCAGTGGGTCTTCTTCAACCCCCGACGCAGAGCTGCAGAGGAACCATTGATTGGTCAGCGAGGAAGGAAGCCATGGCTGCAGCAGATGGAGAGGATTAAAAAAAAGAGGCGATGAGGATGCAGTTCAAAGTGGATGGTTGGATCATGATTGGTAGGGTTAAATGGTGGTGGTCAAAGAGCGGTCAGGGCTGCTCCTGCCAAGATGCAGCAGGTCCTGCCCTGCAAAGTTCCTGTTCATATTCATGAGGGCAAAAATTGTTTGTTTCCGAGTGGCTTGTTGGTATTTTGTTGATGCTACTGAAGATGGGCGTCAGAGGGAGGGGGGGCATGCTTTGCTGTGATGGGAGGCACATGCAAGCGTGCCCTAGTGTGTGGTGGTGCTCCGGAGGGAAATATTTGTCCATCTCCGGGGCTAACAGTGTCCAAGCATGAGGCTTTTGGGGGCCCCTTGCTACTTGTTTCCATTTGTATCTCTTCTTTGAGTATCAATAAGGATCTTGCCATTTGAATTGGCTTGACAAGAGAGATAAAAAGAGAGAGAGAGAGAGAGAATTGTGCTGCTGGAATGTATGATTTAACAGTGTTCATGCTGTGTTGTTCTCGGTCAGAACAGAGACTGTAGCTGGTCAGTCTGAGCGAATTTCTTTTTGTTATGTGAGCTGTATATATCTATATGTGGGCATTTCATAGTCACTTTGTACCAGAAAGTGTCTCAGACAGCAAGGAATTAAATAGTCTGGCACTTTGAAAATTCACTTGCCAATGAACCCAGAACGTCAAACAAATAACTGTACCTCATCACATGATTGTTGAAAGTATGTAGCTGAGTAGGTTAGGTGATCCCTACAAGGATAAAGCACTGTAGGAAGTAGACATGCACTGCAAGGATGGTTCAACTTTGCATTGCTTTATCCCTCTTAACAGCTAGTATTCTACACAATGACATTCATATTACTTCCATTTAAAGATGAATAAATTAGCAATTTGAACTGATGTGTATAGAATACAATATCCACATTCTGATAATAAATATGCAGGGCACCACTCTATGCAAATTAAAGTTGCAAACTCCCTGTCCCCTAGGAGGAACAACACATCAAGGTCATGTTTAGTTGCCCAATTTTGAAGTGCCAAAATCACTGTGCTAGCACTGTAGCATACTGTAGCGTTTCGTTTGTATTTGTGAATTATTGTCCAAACATTGACTAATTAGGCTCAAAAGATTCGTCTCGCAAAGTACAACAAAATTGTGCAATTAGTTTTTAATTTCGTCTACATTTAATACTCCATGCATGTACTGCAAATTTGATGTGATGGGGAATCTTCTTTTTGCATAGTGTCAAAGTTGGAATTTGGGGTGAACTAAACAAGGCCCAACATACATACACTCTAATCCCCATCATAGCTGTTCAACAGCATTTACAATAATGGTCAACAGTAGTGGCTATGAGGAATCATTGGAGGTGCCCATTAACAGGGGCAGTTTGTCATATCTTTTGATCCTTCTTTTCAGCGTTTCTGGAAGGGAGTTACCCACCCAGTACAGCTAGCAACCAATCTGCAAGCTGGGTGAAATGACATGACCTCCCAAGGTAGGGCAAGTCGTATGGCCATGGCATGGGAGTGCGGCATGCCACACCAATCTCTCATGATCTGTGGCAGGCGTGCTTTGCCCTAATGTACAAATGAGGCCATGACCTTGGAGCCCCACCGCAGATATCCAACCTTTTTTTTGCAATCTGCTGCTGTGAATCTGTGAATGTGATGCACTCACCCAGCATATTTCCCTTGTTTTTGCTATGTTTTTGTTTTCTTTCGTGAAATGCTGGATGGAGAAAAGTCATGTACCAGACAAACAACCGAGTGGTACATGCTACTACAGATACTACTGGAGATGCTGCAATTTTTGCAGCGGCTTTTTGTCAGGGGGTAGATCTTGAGGAGTCCTTCACTTTCTAGGAGGGGTGAAAAAACCTTCTCTTTTCTCAAAAGAGGGAGGAAAGAAAGTACCTTTGAGAATGAGGCCTCGAAATAAGTTTCACCAACTCTATTAGGAAGGGGAAAAAAACACTTCTTCAGAGTACTGTTTTTGTGTCAAAATCTTCTTTGCACCATGGAATTTAAAAATGGACGGTCAAGATGCACGGATGCGGCTCATCGAACAGTTACGACGGCATCGGGAGCTGAATCCAATGTTGCAGCTGCAAGGAGAGGCCCTGGCTTTCGTAATACAGCTTTACCGATTCAACATTGCACTTTGTCACACGAAGAAAAGCCATGGTCGTGCAGCTTTGGAATCCCATGACCTAGTAGCCAAGAAAGACGAAGGACGAAAGCCTTGGATATCTCAGACCGCAGATACACCACCATACATGTGATCTGTAGACGATGTAGCAACACCTCTGTCTTTCCCACAGCACCAGGGCATGCAGTGAAACCCATGCTTATCCAAGACCTGCCGTTTCACATTCTCCAGGTGTATTTCAGACTTTCAGATGACGGTTCAGAGCACAGGTTGCTTGTAGTTGCTCAGACTGTTGCCAACGATATCTGCAGAATCAGAGGAGAGAAAAAAAATCAGAGACTGCCAGTGCTCGAGCAGCAGTACAGTACGCTCGTATCTGCAGCTCTGCAGAAGACTTTGCTTTCAGAGATCAGGATTCAGAGGTCGCCACACATTTGTGCTCTCTCTCTGCTGGCAAAGGCAAATCAAAAGGAGCGCTGGCTCCTTTTGGTCCCGCTCCCGGCTCCCGGCCGCATACGTGCGTTCGTGCCGGCTTTTTCGCCTCGCCCTGGCTGCTCACGAGCGGGGGGTGCCGACGCCGATCGCCGAGCGAGCTCGTCCCGGTCGCCTCAGCGATCGCACGAGCTGGTGCCTGGTGGTCGCCAGGGCAGGCGCGAGGTGTGGTTGGCTACTAGTTGCCGGGACCCTGAGACCCTGACTGATTGAGTGGTCAAAAGGTTGCATTATATGGGGAGAGTATTTGCAGCGGGGACGGTGGTTTCCTTGGGTGCGGCGTGGGGAGGCAGCTGCCCCCTCATCCGGCTGCACCGTGCAGCAGCAGCGTCCACGGGTTTTGCCTCCTTCCTTGGCGCTTCTTCTGGTTTTTTCTTCCTTTACGGAGATGCTCACACAAAGCAGCATAGTACATGGTAACGCTCGTGGCGTAATGTGTCGTGGGTGAAGGACCAAAGAGTCACTACTATGGTGTTTCCTAGCACACGGCACAATGCTGGTACAATGCAAGTTAGAGTTTAGAATTTTACGAACTATAAGATCAATCATGATGAAGGATGTTTATGCCCAACAACGAATGTGGGATGAGCACCTAGACAAAGTGTGCGTTTGGATGGCGCACGAAGGTTGCCGCACTCGCTTACTAGCATGTTTTTTGATTCACGATCCGACATCTGATCCCGATCTCGCTTAGCTACTTTTTTTTATAGTGTGTTTGGCTGTCATAGCTCAATAAAAAGTGTGACGGGCAAAGTGTGGTTAGTAACACAATCAACACATAGGCCAAGTGCTAATGGAGAATAACTTTGGCCTATGCATTTGTTTCCTCTCTTGAGTTTTCTTTTCTGAAAAAAAAAACAACGAGAAGGTTTATCTAATTATTGCATTTGCCCTTGTTACTATCACTTCTTCGTAAACGTTCACTCCGGAAATTTTAGTTGAAATTTCCTTATATGCTTGGCTGATGGTGCCTATATTGTGGGACTTAAGATTTTCATCCCTATGATTTTCAAAAAAAAAAAATCATCCCTATACCCACCAAAGGCGACTAAGATATTCTTGGCATGGGACGATCTTTTCTCATGAGGTTGATACATTCTTCAATATACTATTTATATTTACGTTTCATTGCTTTCTATATAATTTAGAATCCTATAGCAAACTACAAGCAACGACATCTATAGCTCCGCTTTTATTCCTTATCACTTGTCACTTGTGCCACCCCTACATTTGGCTACCAATGGGCATTGTCCCTCTAGGGCTTCCACATCACCTTGCCTCCGGTTTTATTGGATTAGCACACCACCCCTCTGGCCACATGTCCTTGTTGGCAGCCATTTGGCAACCATGATCTTTTAACACCCCCTCCTGCCATTACTATATTTGTCGGGTTTTTTCGAAGGAAAGTTCCCCCCACACGCGCATGTCCCAAGTCACAAGTCACGCGATTTTTCACGCGAAATATGCGTGTGCGCGCTACGTGGGATTCAAACCCACAACCTCCAGCTTCGCGCGTAGCTTCCTTGCCATCCCACCTACATAGCACATCTGACTATATAGGGGGATGCAATCCTTTTGTATTAACTCGTGGGGACCCTTTTATCCCGGTTGGAGACACCAACCGGGATAAAGTCTTTTATCCCGGTTGGTATTACAAATCGGGATAAAAGGGTTCGAGGGATTTAGTCCTCTTTCAGCCACCCCGTTGGGGACCCTTTTATCCCGGTTTGAAACACCAACCGAGATAAAAGACCCCCTTTTATCCCAGTTGGTATTACAAACCAGGATAAAAGGATCCCCTTTTATCCCGGTTGTTGTTAATCTTTTATCCCGGTTGATATTTCAAACCGGGATAAAAGGTCTCTCAGGGTCTTTTTTTCCACTAGCCTTTGCAACCGGGATAAAAGGTCCCGGTTGGTGAGCCCCCCACCAGTGATCAAGCTTTAGTCCCAGTTGGTGAACCTTTTGTCCCGAGCTAATTTTAAATCGAAATAAAATGGGACGCACGGAAAGTAAGTTTTCTACTAGTGGGACAGTCTCGTATCCCCCCATCAGCTACGTTGTACCATCCACGAACGACAACGATGGAGATACGCATGGCCAAACCAAAAAAGTTTTGCGTGCCCTCAAGAATTGGTCTGCGCTTGGTTCGCTACCAATAGTTAGCGTGCCAATCTTCGCCAAAGCAAATTACACAGCATGCGCCAGCGAGAATCCGGGCGAGCAAAACGCTCGCCAACAATTTGGCAGCCAACGGAGGAACCAGAAGGTACGTGGGGAGGAGGATAATAGCTGCACGGAGCCCAACAATAGCAAGTTAGCAATATATAAGTGCTAATATCTTTTAAATGGCTAATCTGATTACGAATCCATTTGCATAATTATGTTCCTGACAATTAGATCTATAAAATAAGATGTCACTTGACTATATTTTAATGTGAAACATACTAATGACATATGAACCCCACACATCATACTATTGAATTGGTTTTGGCTACAAGTAAATACAAATTTGCTGATATTTTGACATTGCTCACGATTTGATCATGACTAAATTTTGGTAAGACTAGACGGGGGCATAAATCAAACCGCAAGGCATGCAAGTATACGGCATGCGCATGAGGTCTCCGTGTCAATCATCGAGGCATCATCGCACTCACGCACTCACGCACGCATGCCGGCCGCGCCCCCCGTACGTCCCTTTCCATCCGCTTTCGTTGGCTGGCACACCGCACACACACGATGGAGATCGATCGAGGCTTTGATATCGATGGTCGTGGGGGAGAGGCGGAGAGCTAGCAGGCTAGCGCCTTGCCGCTGGGTCTCGGCAAAAAGGATTCGGCCCATCATGACGACGATGATGATACAGATCGATCATCATAATGCCACTTAACGCACGCTAATGCATCGGGTGCCTAATGAAGAAACCACCAAGGAAGATCGATCCTTTAATTATTTGTGCATGCATGCAGGAGTAAATGAGTACGACTGAGACATGCACTAGCAGACTAGCTACTACTAACGCACACGTACGTACGTACTTACGTACCAAATGTACGTGACACCAATCATCATTGCAATAAAGAAAGAAAGAAGATGCAATAATGCAAAACGGGAAGCGTATAAATCTTCGTTAGGACTAAGGATTATTGACCGATGTTGTATCCTGCAATGGCTTGGATACATTAGCTCCATACATGCAAATGAACGATCATGCACGAATGTACATTACCCCATGATGGTATTCCATAATAAAGAAACAAATGAACCTGAAAATTTCGTCCAAAAGGTGGCAGCAACCGTGTTCCTAGGTTCATCTAGCTCTAGGTATGTAGCAGGGCAGCAGGCCATGACCGATATGATGAATCCTCCGAGCGATGTGGATAGCCCCGGTCGTCAAATCAGTCAGACATTTTCAGATGCAATGGTGGAATGGAATGCGATAGTGAGTCGGACAACACAACCTGTGGCGTGCGAGGGCGCGGTGCGTGCAGGCTGCGGCCGCCGGCCGGCCGTGGATGCGCGCGGCAGACATGGCCGCCAGCTGCAGGCTGCAGCCCAGCGGCCCAGGCCAGGCAACATGAGTTGCTGCAGGAATTGAAAGAAGCTGGGCAGCTGGGGTAAACAGTAGCGGATGCGGCCCGTGAGCTTAGGAGGAGCTCCCTCTTCCTCCTCCTCCTTGCCTCCCTTCTCTTCTTCTTCCTTCTTCCTAAATCATGGAGGGGCTCAAAACAACTGGTATGGCCTGTGCTTTGCATTTCTTTTTGGTTCATCCGATCACATACTTACTTACAGTAAATCAGTAACCAATTAAGCTTCTCATGTCTTTGTAGGAACCACAACCATGGAGTGAACCTATGATCTTTAGAAAGAATTCGTCTTCATACCATGTGCTGCATGTGTGCTGCATTCCTCATCTACCCGCTATAGTCTGTGCTGCTGGCAATAGCTCATTTAGATGCCTCAGAAGCAGGACCAGTCGGTGGCAAATCGTGCAACACTTTTGCTTGAAATTTAATCAATTTTGGGACATTGGATTTAGTTTCTGATGGGGGTATAATGGAGCCTTTTGTATGTATGACTAGTGTAGAGCTTTTCTGTAGTTCCTACTTTTGATTTCAAGCACTTCCTTGAAAAGGAAGTTTCAGATTCCCTAACCTTAACAGTAGTACTGTATGCTCTTGAGTACTTCGCTGATTCCTTCACTGGTTTGATTTGTTGGTCTTAGAAGGTGCATGTTTCGATTTCTGTAAACAAATTATATGGCACCTAGCCTAAGCAGCACGAACGCTGCTAGTCTGGCTTTTCTCACCACTTCTAGAATCGGGGGATTCATCTGTCAAAAAATCTCTATATTACGAAACCTGAGTCAAGCTCTTGGATCTCATTGGGCCACGTCGCTATTAATTTGTCACCGTCCAATTCCCGTGCTTCTTTTCAATCGGGTCGTCCATCCAGCTGCTGTCGCTATTAATCTGTGCTGCCTGGCTGGCTGTCAATTTCTCACGGCAGCCTCCTCGTATTGGCGCTCCTGCCTGAGCAAGACGCCGTCAACGGAGGCAACGAACCATACAGTTCCTGGTCGTGTTGCTCGATCGGCTGATTATATTGCTCGGCTGCACACCATGTGTTTGACATAATGCCTGTACAAAAAAAATGTGTTCTGTTGCGGTAATAGTCCATGTTCCAAAATGTTTCGTATGAGATTACTGTTCCTTATCTTCAACTTCCTACGATGTTAAAACAAATATTTCAGGTATAATATGATTAATTTGAAATTGGCTGGTTGCCAATTATACTTTTTTTATGAACAATTTTGAACTAAATAATATATGTTATATGCTTTACTATGATGTTAAAACAAATAATTATACTTTACTTCTACAGTATGTTATATGCCCCCAGCCTGAACAGTTTTGAACTAAATGATATATGATTTGCTCATAAAGTTCAAATTTAAACTGAAGTCCTCCTTTTATCACTTTGTGCCATGCGGCAGCATGTTCTCTTTGTGATATCGATCCTCTATAATCTTTATCTTTCATCGAAGTAGCTGTTGAAGGTGCACATCCATAGTTCTATGGAAGGAAACATATCCTTTGGGATACATTCAGGCATAAAGGTCAATTTCGGCGTTAATTCCTTGGCGATCAGAATTTTCTATATTTATGACATATTTCAGGATTCTCACAGAACGGTCTTCTCAGATAAGAATCCTCAAGCTATCAGACATAGATATTTTAAGTTCAATAATGTTTCTCCATCAAATTGTACAGGTCTTTTACTTTGGCTCAATTGCGGTTTATGTATTAGTCCTCTTTCTTTTGATTATATCGTAGAAGGAACTCGCGCTTGCATAAATTGTGAATACCATAATTCGATCCCTTAGGGATGGTGAGTCCTACCCTCATGTTCTCACCAGCACACTAAAATTATGGTTCTAGGTTTGTATAGTTTTTTAGCTATTACAGTTAAAATATGCCATCATTACTAAAACGGTTTTTCCTTTACAAATACCCATAAAAATGTTTGTTAACACAAAGTATAATGTGCATCGCGAGTGCTTTCAACAGTTTATTTGTAAACGTGGTAGAAGCACTTGCGCGACCGCGTGAGGGTAGTGTGTATTGGGTGTGTGTACGTTGCAAAGCTACGTATGAACGAGCTGCTGCACCCACAGGAGCCCAATAGACAACACGAAACGGCCCACGAAGCGCTGCCCCTCGGGTGCGCGGCGGCGCTTCTAGCGGCGGCGGCGGGAAAGCATTTCCCCATTGCCGCCATTCCCCTCAATTGAAGCCAGCCTCATTTCTTCCGCGACCTAAGCAAGTAAGCAGCTAAGCCTCCCCTCCCTCTCGTCTCTCGTAATTCCTATCCCCACCGCCCCAAGGCGAAATGATGCAGCTTTACTGATCCGTCTCGCCCGATTGGTGCCTCTCTCCTGCCGTGGTATTGTAAAGATAGGTATGCACTTTCTCTATTCGTTCATGGTTTTGGGTGGAATCACTGCTACTAGGTTTTTTTTACTGTAGATCTCTTCATCGTCTGATTAGATTGTCCGTCTATTTTGAAAAGCAAGTGTATGAATCGGCCTCGCTCAATAAGAGCGCAGCAGCGTGATCTGATAATTTCTGTCAGTCTGCTACGTTATCTTTATTCCCTAAAATGTTATATGTCTAGTTCGCTTAGTCGATTGTTCAAATGCCAAAGATACCCATTTAATCTTCCATTCATTAGGTGTTTTCAATTATTCACGAATAAAGAACAGTTAGGTTAAACTCCCAAATACAAATTTATTCAATTATATTAAGAAATTGTTCAAATAGCAACATAGCTTTGCATAACTGCATAAGTGGCTCCATATCCAACTTCCGCGCCATTTTCAGTTAACCTCTCAAAATAAAATTTGTTCTCTTAGCCTTTTCTATCTATTATACGAAAATCGTCTGCTGTATCAAATCAAAAGTTATTGGTTTTTTCAGATGAAGGAAATAGTTTCCGGCCTCTCACTGTTCTTACAAGCCTAGAAGCTGAACACAAAAAATAGAGAAACGAGTACACATAGAGCATGAAAAATTCAAAAGCAAAGTCTGTTACCGCTTCTCCATCCATTCTTGGCGAATATATCCAAAGCAACGATCTAAATCAAAATTTATGGTTGCATCAAGGCATGCTGAAATAGCCTCATGACATTGCTAAATTTATTCCATATTCTTAATGTGTGCCTCTTGTGTCTAGGGATGGAAGGTGTGCATGAGAATGCCAACAAAGGCATAAATGAACAAGAGGAGAGCACGGACAGTAACCCCAGCCCACTCTACTCAGACACAAAGTTGAATAAAAAGCTCCGATCGAAGGTGTGGGACACCTTCGTGCCTTGCTTTGTTGACGGGAAGTTGGCAAGGGCTGAGTGCAAGCATTGCCACCAGGTTTTGAAGTGCATCGGCGCCAATGGCACTGGCAGCCTGCTACGGCACCAGGCCAATTGCAGCACCAGGACTCAGAAGAGGTCAAGGCACCATGAGCACACATCCTTGCCAGACCCAAAGCAGCAGAAGCTACCTTTCTTGCCATCCAGCCAAAAGAAATGCTTAGGTATAACAGATGCCTCCCCTGAGGAGAGGCTTGTCTTGCCTGGCACTTGCCCCAGTGACTCAAATTTCAAGTACCAGGAGGTTGATCATAATGGGTCTCATGACGAATTTGTGGTGCCTGATCAGAAGAATCCTGCTTCACATAGTATTTCTGCTGACAAGAATACAGAGATTCAGTCTCATAAGGAAATTGCGTTATCTGAGCAGGTCATCCCTACTGGCGCTAATTGGAAGAATCAGGAGGTTAAACATAATTATTCTCGTGAAGAAATTATCAGGGTATCGTCTATGTACGGACACCACCCAACCATGATGGAACTAGATAGATTCAAGAAACTAGTTGCTTACTTGAATCCCACGGTCAAGATTCCATCCTTCATAGATCTGAATGTGCACTCTTGGAAGTCATTTGAGGAAGAAGAGTCCAAGCTCAAGGAGAAGTTAGTAACCTTGCGCAGCCGCGTCTGCTTGAGTGCTTACGTGTGGCACTATAACCCATGCTTGGCATTCTTGTGCTTGAGTGTTCACTACATCGATGATGAATGGAAGCAGCAACAAAAGATCATTAGATTTCGCCATGTGGATCCCTCTTGCAATGCAAAAGAATTGAGCAATGTCATATTCGTGGCTATTGAAGAATGGCATCTTGGAGGCAAGGTTTTCAGTATTATACTTGATGATGCATTCATTGATGATACAGTGGCTTCGGAAGTCAAAACCAGTCTCCAGAAATGGAATAAACTTGCTGCAAACCATAGCTTGTTTGTGGTACGCTATGCAACTCATTTACTTGATCAGGTTATTCAGGTGGGGTTGGATGAGCTTGACACATACATGGAAAAGTCGGCAAAGTTTTCCAAGTATGCAATGGGCTCCACTCCTTCAGTAGTACAGTATTCTAACTGCAGCTATCGTCTGTCAAAAGAAGATTGGATACATGCAGAGAAAATTTGCAAGATGTCGCAAGATTTTCATAAACACATGGACTTCATGCGCAATTTTCCTAGTCCAACTAATTTCTTTGACAAGTTGTGGGTTGTGAAGAAAGAGGTGCACGAAGCTGATAGGTACAGGCACTCCAGGGAAGAAGAAGCATTTTCCAAAGTGCGGGAGAAGATGAAAAGGAAGTTCATGGAATGCTGGACCGTATGTTTCATGCATTTTTTTATGCCTATGGTCATGGATCCTAATTACCGTCTGAAACACATCATGTCCCACCTTGATTTTAACGCTTTCGATGATGACAGAAAAGATTATCTTCAACAAGTGCATGATACATTGGCCAGCCTCTTCAATGAGTATTCAAATCTGAAGGAAGACCCTAACAGCGCTTCTGGGGCTAAAACTAGCAAGGAAGCTGTTGTGGATGGAGATATGCTGATGGAGTATTACTTTCATTCTAAATATCCATACGGTGCGCGGCCGTTGTCTGAATTCGATCAGTACTTGCAAGAGCCATGTCTGACAACAGGTGAGTCGAGTGTTCTCCAATGGTGGAAGGAACATCACCTGACCTACCCTACAATCTCTCAAATGGCACGTGATATATTGGCACTACCGTGCAGTACTGACTGCAAGGAAGCAACAAGGACTGCAAGAATGGCAATAACCGAGTCAGGTTACAAATACTGGGTTGAGCGGCTTGTCTGTGTTCAGAATTGGCTGAAAACTGCTGGTATGACCTGCTCTTTGCATGTCTCTTTGTTTCATCCAGTCGCATACTTACACTGACCAAAATTCTCATGTCTTTATAGGCACCACAGCCGTGGAGCCAAAGGACGATCTTTAGAAAGAACACTTCATCCTTCCTAATGGTCCATGTAAGCTGATTTCCTCATTTACCATCTACTGCCTGTGCTGCTTCCCATGGCTCATTTAGTTGCCTTTCCGATGCAGGATGCAAGGATGGCAAATTGTGACACTTGGCGTGGAATTTGAAGCAATTTTCGGATGCTAGGTTTAGTTTCTGATGCAGCCAGCCGTACTGGGGTTTTGAATGTATGAGTAGTGGGGATCTTCTCAGCGTACTGGGGGTTTTTTGGATGCTAGATTTAGTTTCAGATGCAGCCGTACTGGGCCTCTAATTTCTGTCACTTCCTTGCAAAAGAAGTTTCAGATGCTCTTAACCTTAACAGCATGCTTAAAAATGATCCTCGAATTGATTAATATGTTTCTCTGTGCTCAAATATGCACCTGTATCCGCTTCAATACTTGTTCTTTGCTGATTCCAGCACCAGTTTGATTTGTTTGTCGGTCTAAAGAGTTCAGGTTTTCTCTGAGCTTCATATACAAATCTCAAGGTTTGCAGCACGCTGCCTCAAGCTTTGGACCTGTGTCGCTAACCTCAAATTTTCTGAGAAAAAAAAACTGAGAGCTCATGTTTCTACTGCTCACGGTACCAACCTTTTATACTTTTGCTAAATACTTCTATCAAGTTTTTTAAAATTTTTTGTTCCACAAACGTATATTTAATACATCCTGCACGACGCTATCGTGTCTCGTGTATTCTGTATCGCTCCTCCGGTCAAGCGTAATAACGGGCCGTATCACAAGATCAAGGGCCGAACGAGCTGATGCCGAAGCCCATTAGACCATACAAGACGGCCCACGAACCGCTGTCTCGCTAGTGGTGGGCGGCGGCGGGAAACTCTTTCCCCAGTTCCGGCGTTCCCTCCATTGGAGCCTACCAGCCACCGTCGTTTCTTCCGTGGCCGCCTAAGCTTCCCTCTCATCTCTCCTAGCCCCCCCACGCGAAATGCAGCTCTACTGATCCCCGACTGGTGCCTCTCTCGTGCCGTGGTGCTATAAAATTCGGTACGGGCTTTCTCTATTTCGTGATGGTTTTTTGTACTGCTGCTTGTTTGCTGCGGTCGATCTTGCATTTGGATGATGGCTTGATCATATGTTTCGAAAGCGGGTGTAGGCATCGGGGTAAGAAATTTTGGTTCTCATGGGTGTAGGTATGGAAGAATAGTGTGAGAGCCCCAACTGCATCGGCAAAGGATATTAAAAAGATGGTGAATGGTACGGCTCTCTCTCTCTCTCTCTTGCTCTGCAATTTCATTAGTCTAAGTTGTCCAAATTGGTTGTTTGGCCCGATTTAGTCTTCTTTTCACTAGGATGTGCTCGATTATTCATGTATAAAAACAAGCAGTTGAAGTCCCAAATAAAAGATAGTTCACTTTGTATTAGTACATTGGTGAAATTGCAAGAAAAGTTTGCTCAAGTGACTGCATATCCAACTGCTATGCATTTTCAGCGTACCTCTTCAACGAAATTCTGCTCAGTTAACCTCTCGAAGAAATTTTTGTTAACTAGCCTGTTCATATAACTTCTCTCTATACATTTTCAGCTTACCTCTTCAATGAAATTCTGCTCAGTTAACCTCTCGAAGAAAGTTTTGTTAAGTACAGTAGCCTGTTCATATAACTTCTATCTACCGCATTAGGGCTTTGACTACCAACTTGTTTCACCTTCTTAATTTGTGCCTCTTGTTCACTAGGTATGGAAGTTGTGGTGGGGAATGCTAACGTCATAGATGAACAAGAGGAGAGCAGTGACAGTGTCCCCAGCCCACTGTGCTCAGGCACAAAGCTGAACAAAAGGTTCCGGTCGAAGGTGTGGGATTACTTCATACCCACCTTTGTTGACGGGAAGGTCACGAGGGCTGAGTGCATGCACTGCCACCAGGTCTACAAATGTGGCACTGGCACTAGCAGTCTGCTACGGCACCAGGCCAATTGCACCCCCAAGACTCAAAAGAGGCCAAGGCTGCAGCAGGAGCATACATCCTTGCCGTCTACACATAAGAGCACTGCAGTAGCTGGGTCTGACCCAAAACACAAGGAGCTACTGTTCTCTGAATGCAATCAAAAGAAATGCTCAGCCGCAGCAGATGCAGCGCCTGAGCGGAAGGCTCTTGCATTGCCTGACACGTGCACCGAAACGAATAGGAAGAATCAGGAGGTTGGTCGGAATTGGTCTCATGAGTTACTTGCAGTACCTAAGCAGAAGAATATTGTTTTGCCTGGTATTTCCACTGACAATAATAAATCTCATCGGAAAATTGCATCATCTGAGCAGAATATTAACATTACTACTGGTACAAACAGGAAGAATCAGGAGGTTGATGAGAATCGTTCTCCTAAAGAGATTATCGAGATGTTAGCCTCATGGGCACTTACCAAGGATGGTGGAGCAAGATGGATTCAGGAAGCTAGTTGCTTGGTTGAATCCTATGGTCAAGATGCCATCCCACTTTGACCTGATGGGGAACAGTTGGAAGCTACATGATCAAGAACAGTCTAGGTTGAAGGAGAGCTTAAAAGCTTTGCGCAGCCAAGTTTGCTTGAGTGCTTATATGCGTCACTATGATCCACGCTTGGCATTCTTGTGCTTGAGAGTTCACTATATTGATGGTGAATGGGTGAAGCAGCAAAAGATCATCAGATTTTCTCCCGTTAATCCTTCTTGCAATGCGGATGAATTAAGTGATATCATATAATGGGCTATTGAAAAATGGGGTCTATGTGGCAAGGTTTTCAGCATTATACTGGATGATGCATTTTCTGATGATTCAGTGGCTTCAAATGTCAAAACTAGACTCCAGAAATGGAATAAAGTTGCTGCAGATCAGAGCTTGTTTGTGATACGTCACGCAACTCATTTACTTGATCGAGTTATGAAGGTGGGGCTGGATGAGATTGACAAATTTATGGAGAAGTCAGCAAAGTGTTCCAAGTATGCAATGGGCCTGACCCCTTCAGTGGTACAGTACCCCAACTGCAGATATGCACCATCAAGCGAGGAGTGGACAACAGCAGAGAAAAACTGTGAGATCCTGGAACATTTTCATAGGCACATGGACTCCATGCACAACTCTCCTAGTCCAGTTAATTTCTATGACACATTGTGGGAAGTAACGAGAGACATTCGCCGTAAAGCTAATTTCTATCGTCAAGCTGGTTTCGCCTACAAAGATGAAGGATTTTCCAATGCACTCAAGAAGATGCAACGGAAGTTCAAGAAACACTGGGAAGTCTGTTTCTTCCATTTCTGCATGCCTATGGTCATGGATCCCAAATACCGTCTGGAACACATCAAGTCATCTGTGCAATCAATTTGTCGGGAAAGTTATCGTTATTTGGATACAGAAAGATGATTATACACACTTCGTGCACGATACATTCCTCAGCCTCTTCTATGAATATTCACATCTGGTGGTAGATGCTAACTCCACTTATGGGTCTGAGGGTGCCTTTGGTTGGACTTTCCAACGCAAAAGTCAAGAGCCAACCAAAGAGTCTAAAAGCTACAGATGCTTTAGGCTAAAAGCTGCTTTTGCTTAGTACAAAATCATAAGCACGTTCCCTCTGCTTTCAACTGTTTTTATGAACAAAAATTACCCACCTGCGGGACCTATCGTTGTAGTACCGCTGCAACACCACACTCCACCTGACAGGGTGGAACCACCGCCGGACCTCTCGCAGGCTGCCTCGCAGTCGCCACCGTGATAACACAACGCGTGGGGGCTTCGCCACATCCGCTATTGGACTCCACCTCACTCTGGTCGTCTTGAAGAAACACCACGCGCGGGGGTCTCGCCACGGCCGCCATAGTACTCCATGTCACGAATTCGTTTCTTTAGTCGCTATCCGAGTGGTGAGCAAGGTTGCCCCGCTCCACAAGTTCTTCGTCAATCAGCCAAGCGGGCGCCATAAGGTCAACCTCTCCTCATTGCTTCACCCGTGCAAAAGCAACCGCCACCATGTTAGCAAACCGGAGAAGTCACTTGCGCCGTCTTCCGATGATGTACCACACCAGGTAGCCCAGCCAAGCTAAGCAACCCATCTCGGTCCGCTGCAAGCCTAGTTGTCCCATGATGCCATTGCCGCAAGCGCCGTCCTCCGACGCAGTTCTACGCCGCACTGACCGTTGCGAAGCAACGCCAGCCGTCGTGGTTCGCTGCAAGCGGCCAAGACCGACATCATGCGACAAACCCTGGCCGCCACCATCACTACGATCGCCTCCATGTGACCTCAGCAACACCCTTCTAACTTGCCACACGGCAGAAATGTCACCACTGGCTGTGGCCGTCCATGATGTATGGACCAGGAATGCCATAGACCGAGATGGGTCTCTAGAAACGATGCATCCAAGGAGGGTACGACGCCAATAGTGCCACCGTCGCTCGTCCAGAATCTGGACAGGGTTTTCATCTAGAAGATCCCATGCAGTAGGATTGTAGCTCAGAAATAACGCCCGCAACGAGGAGAATGACGCCCTAGGACGCCGCCGTCATCTCCACCAGCAAACGCCAGTGAGGGCTTTCGCCCGGAGCATCCCAACCCCTGCACGCTCATGGCTCGGCACTCCCGGCCACAGTCATGTGGCCCGTCCAGGGCGTCGTCGCCGCCGCACCTTCTCGCACCACGCTGCCGTACCTCCACCTCCGCTCTCACACCGGCAGCCATCCTCCTCGCCGGTCGCCGCACTGCCTTCGCATCTCCTCCTCCGGCGCCTCCTCCACGACACCTCCTCCTGGCGGCCCCTCCGCAACTCCTTCTCCGTCGGGCTGCCGCTGACGCACTCCGTCCTCCACCCGGGCTGGGGCTGCCACCGCACCCGCCAACCTTCACCCGGGCTGCCACCATCGTCGCGCGACTTCTCGGACCTCCGCACGCCACGCCATCATTGCGGAGCCGAGCGCGTCGCCCTCGCCGGCTGCTCATGACACAAAGCTAGCATGCGCAAACAATCTCTGTTAGTTTCACCTGCACAACGTCATGGCCTCCAAGATCTTGTACGTCGCCGTCGTTGCGACAGTCGCCGTGTCCTCCTTCGCTGGCGTCGCCTTCGCTGCCAACGCCCCACACCGAGCCCCACCTCTAGCGCGGCGGCCGTCTCCTCGTCGCTCATGGCCGCCGTCCTCTACCCGGCCATGGTGCTCCTCCTCGGCAACCTGCGCCACTGAGCTTGCGTAGTGGAGCCGCCGCCGTCTTCGCGTGGCTTGCCGGGGTGGGTCTTGGGCGGCGGATCCGGTGGCGGGGAGGCCGGATCCACCCACAGCAGGGCCGGATCTAGGCCGTCGGCCGAGGTCCCCTTGCGCCGCCCCGCCTCGGCGCAGAAGTCACCAACCGGCCGGTCTACCCCGCCACGCCATCCTCGGGAGCCGATCGGGCTTCCGGCGGCGGCGAGGTGGACACGAGAGGCAGTGGGGGGTGGTCGGCAGCGGTGGCTCGGGCGCTGCCCATGTCGCTCGCAGGGGGAGCGACGTGGGGGCGGTCTCAGTTAGCCCATGTGCAGATATTCTATTAAAGTATAAGTGTTGTTTGTTTTCTGAATTAAGATATTGTAGCGGCTTAGCTCAATTGTCATTGTCAATAGATTTTTTTTGCTTTCTACGGTATCTTTTTCGGCATGTCACTCAGATTGCTTATAGAAAACAGAAGAAAAGATACTCCGTATCTTTTTTTTAACACAGAAAAGTGATAGCTGAATCCAGCCAGGCAGAGCAAAGTTCCACGACTCTGGGCTGCTCAGCCCACATGCGTAATGGGCTGAGGTCGGCCAGCCCGTACCGTCCAAAGATACTGGCCCGAGCCGCCGAGCGTTTTGCTGCGACGCGGTGCGGCGGCGCGGGGGTGTGCAGGAGCCGAGGGCAGTTTGGCGGGAGGAAAGCGGCGGGAAAGGCCACCCGGTTCCCCTTTCCCTCCACTGCTGCCTCGTCTCCTTCTTCAGCCGCCGCCGAGACGAAAAGCGCGGCGTCCCCCCTAACCCCGATTCTGAGAACCACAGCTCTGCCTTCCGCCCTATACTGATCCGTGTCTTGGGCCGTGGGATTGCAAAGATCGGTATGGGCTTCTTCTATTTCCTAATGTTATGGTAGAAAAATGCACTACAGCTTGTTTTTCGCCGTAGATCTTGCCTTTGGTTGTTTGATTCGTACGGTCATCCGTTTCGTAGTCGATTGTGAAAATCAGGATGGATGATTTGGTTTCCTGTGCGTAAGTATAGATCGAGAGTGCCATAGTCCCAACTCCAACTGCCGCGCAGTGGCAAGGAGCACGACAAAATGGTGAATGGTATAGTTTCTATATGCAAGTGCCACCTGTCTAGCCTCTTGGTTTACATCGGTGATTATTCTGTCAAGTGCTAATAGTTTACTTTTCTGGGTTTGAACGACTTTTAGTTTTCTTACTATCCTTCTGTCAATAAAGTATTTGCAGATCACATGCTATTACTTCAACAGTTCAACTTCAGTGCTGCCTTGCAAACGCAGCTTTGTTGAGATGTGAAACCGAAACCCCAACTTTAGTCTTTGTATTCACTAGGTGTGTTTTTATTCCATATAAAAAGTTTGTTAACTTAAAGCCTCTTTAGTAAACTTTTACCATTGTATTAGCACAATGCTCAGGTAGTGACCAGGCTTTCATCAAATTGCTCCATGTTCTAATACTCTGCCTTTTTTTTGCCCAGGCATGGAAGATCTGGCTGGCAATGCCAATGACTTAGTTGAACAAGATGAGAGCACTGGCAGCATCCCCAGCCCATTGTTCACCGGTACAAAGCTGAACAAAAGGCTTCGGTCAAAGGTGTGGGATGACTTCATACCCACCTATGTTGATGGGAAGGTCACGCGGGCTGAATGCATGCACTGCCACCAGGTCTTCAGTGGAACCAATGGCACTAGCAGCCTGATACGGCACCTGACAAATTGCATCCCCGCGACTCAGAAGAGGCCAAAGATGCAGGAGCACACATCATTTCCATTTATGCAGAAGGTCAAAATAGCTGCTGGCTCTGATCTGAGACAGAAGAAGCTCTCATTCTTGCCATCCAGCCAAAAGAAATGCACAGACACAAAAGTTACAGCGCCTGAGCAGGAGCTTGCCTTGCCTGATATTCCCACGAACACGAATAGGAAGAATCAGGATGTTGATCAGAATGGGTCTCATGAAGGACCTGATGCACCTGAGCAGAAGAATCTTTCTTTGCTTGGTATTTCCACTGACAACAATAGGAAGAATCTATCTACAGAGGAAATCATGTTGCCTAAGCAGATGGTCATCCCTGTTGACACGAGTCAGAAGCATCAGGAGGTTGATCAGGATACTTCCCATGAAGAACTTATCGAGATGTTGGCCATGCATGGGCACCTACCAAGGATGGTGGAGCAAGACGGATTCAGGAAGCTAGTTGCTTGGTCGAATCCTAAAATCAAGATGCCATCCCACGATGATGTGATGGTGTACACTTCAAACTTGTTCCAGAAGGAAAAATCCAAGCTGAAGGAGGAGTTAATAGCCTTGCGCGGTCGTGTTTGCTTGAGTGTCTATATGTGGCACTATGATCCAATCTCACCATTCTTGTGCTTGAGAGTTCATTACATTGATGACGAATGGGAGGAGCAGCAAAAGATCATCGTATTCCGTGCTGTGGATTCGTCTTGTGCTGCAAATGAATTGAGTGATATCATATTGGGAGCTATTGAACAATGGGGCCTTGATGGCAAGATTTTCTGCATTATACTGGATGATGCGTTCATTGATGATTCAGTGGCTTCAAGTGTCAGGGCCAACCTTCAGGAACGGAATCCACTCACTGCAAAACGGAGCTTGTTTGTGGTTCGTTATGCAACTCATTTGCTCGATCAGGTTATTCAGGTTGGACTGGATGAACTTGGTAAAATCATGGAGAAGTTGTCAAAATGTTCCAAGCATACAAAGAGTCTCGCCCCTTCAGCGGTACAGTATCCCAACTGCAGATATGCACCATCATCAGAAGACTGGCGGACAGCAAGGAAGATTTGTTCGATATTGGACGATCTCCATAAACACGTGGACTTCGCTTTAGAGTATCCTACTCCAGCTCATTTCTTTAACATGGCGTGGGATGTGAAGAAGGATGTGAATTTTAAATCTTATATGTGCAAGGATGATGACACATTTTCTAAAATACAGGAGAAGATGCAAAAGAAGTTCAAGGAATGCTGGAAAGTCTCTTTCTTCCATTTCTGTATGCCTATGGTCATGGATCCTGAATGCCGCCTGGAGCGCATCAAGTCCCACATTTGGCTCTCTGATTTGGACAAAAATGTACGAGATTGTATTCATGATGTGCTTGATACATTTGCTAGCCTGTTCAATGAGTATTCAGATCAGGTGGAAGACCCTAGCAGCACTTCCGGGTCCAAAACTAGCAAGGGAATTGTTGTAGATGGAGATAAGCTGGCGGAGTATTATCGTTATCACCAATCTCAGTACAGCGAGAGACCAATGGCTGAACTTGATCAGTACCTACAAGCGCCACATCTCACTACAAGTGAGCCTGCTGGTTTAAAAAGAACAGCAGGTAAACCCAGTGCTCTCCGATGGTGGAAGGGACCCTGTGTTCTCCGTTGGTGGAAGGAACATAGCCTGAATTATCCTACTATTGCTCGGATGGCACGTGATGTGTTAGCACTACCGTGCGTTAGTGACTGGAAGGTTGCAACAAGGACTGCAACACTGGCAATATCAGAGTCTGGTAGTAGACAGTGGGTTGAAGAGCTTGTTTGTACTCAGGATTGGCTGACACCAGCTGGTACGACCTGCGATCTTAATTCCAGTTTTCCTTTTTTTTTTCTGATTCTATCTTATACTAATCTTACTTTCTCGTGTCTTAATAGGAACGGGCGAGGAGTCAACTGATGATCTCTAAACTGAAGATTCCATCCTTCCTAATGTTTTTAGGCTGCTTTTCTGATTTACCATTTGCTAACCTGTGCTGTTAGCAATGAGCATTTAGACCTTTCTTAGCAGGATTAAGATGGTATATCGTGTGAGGAGGCTTTTGTATGTATGTGTGATCTGGAGCTTGTCAGCAGTTCCTGCTTAACCTTGTCAATGTTCTATCTGATGCTTAATTTATGTTCAGATATTCACTTACTCCTCTCCAGATTTGCAATTGTCTTTTTACTCCAAGAATTTGTAGCTTGCTTTTGCATTGGCAAATCCTGCCACACCAATTTGATATATTGCTCAAGAAAGGTTCAGACTTTCTGTGAACAATGATGCACCACTCCGCCTTTTTGCAGCACGCACGCACGCTGCTAATCAGGCTTTTGCCCCTTCCAGAATCATTGAGCCGGGACGCAAGGATCCCTGACCAAATTGTCAAATAATCCCTCACCCGTTGCACTCTAGGATCTGGATCTGAACCCATCAGAGGGGCCTATGACACAAACCACCAGCTGGATTATACCCGGTAATACCATCTCACAAACCTTATGGCACGACCGCCCGATACAACGTCCACATGATCGTGGAAAACATCTGATCCCTGTCCAACACCATTTTATCAGAACTCACTTGCCCAACTGAACTGAACTGAGCTTAACTGAACATGATCGCTGGCCTGCATTTGCTGCCTGCACTGGCCGTGGCCTGATGGATCCGGATCTCTGTACAGACACTAATACTATATTACCTGAGCTCAGTTTCAGTTTCAGTTGCAGTTCTTCCCAATGCAGGCTGAGCCGACCCTCGTGCAGGCTGCAGGGCAGCGAGACTGAATCCCGAGACCGCAGCGGTGGGCGGCGGCCGGAGCGGCGGCACGGCACACGTGCGCCGGGCGGGGCGGTCTCGGCTCGGCGGGCGGCTCGCTGGAGCTCCACTGGCAGCCGTGGACGGTGTCCGTCCGGGCTGGCAGCTCCCCCAAGTGGTCTGATGGAACTTAGCGCCCGCCCAGCAGTGGCGTTGTCCTCGTCCGCCGAGTATTCTACACTGAATCGCATGTGCTTAGCACCTGACAGTCAGTCGCTCGCTGATAAAGCCTCTGAATCCTGGAATTCAAAACGAAGGCGCATCGAACGTCGCGAATTCTAGATGAAGAATGGTACTGTTGGTAGTTTATAATTTGGATTCGAGCACAGCTCAAGATTGGATTATATGATGGCCTTTGCTAGAGTTTTGCTGCAGTTTCCGAAATGTGTATATCAGTATATGATAGTCTCTGCAGCAGTTTTGCTATTTATCTCTCGGAGCGACATCCAAATATACTTTATCTCTGATTTGAGACTGAAATTATCTTGTTTTGCTTCTCTATCAGATAATCTGATTGGTATCATTTCTGCTATAGTGACATCAAGATTAATATGACAGTGAGAGAACAGTAAGAAGGGAATTCATTTTCCCCCCTTTCTGCTCAATATTCTTGCTCTGGAAAGAGCAAAGTTGCAATTGGCGAACCACTCGACTGATTTGAACACTGAGTTTCAGTTCCACCATGCCAAATTTTACATGAGAGACGAAACAAGGCTCCTATTGATCCTGCTCTGACACTCTGATTTACATTTTTTTTGGGTTGCTGGCTAGGCTCAAGCACTTTATACTACTAACAAGCAAATCATAAATCAAAAGAAAGAAGAAGAAGAAGAAGCCCGGATGGCACGGTCCTGTCAGTAGCATCAGCTGGTGGCGGCTTCAGAGACGCTGCTGCTGCTCTGGCTCGCGGCCTCGGAGATGCTCTGCAGCGCCGGCCGCCAGTGCCGGCCTCTTCCCCGGTGCCGGTCCTTCTCCTGCTTCCCGTCCTGCAACGACGGCGTGGGGGGCCGAGGAGAAATCAGCAGCTGCCTCTCTCGCGGCAGGGGGGAAAAAGAATCGTGTCGGAGAATCGCTGACCAACCTGGTCGGAAGAGCCATGGTCGCCCCCGTCGCCGCGCCGGAGCTGCTCGTGCTGCTGCCTGATGGCCTCGCACCGCTGCATCTTCTCGTTCTTCCTCGCCTGCAGCGCCTTGGTCACCTCTGCACGCAGAACGACAGGGTTAGAATTCGAGATTGCCACGGCATACGGACAGCGAGAAATCCGGGCGCAATCAATTCGAGGAGGAGGCCAATAGACCGTCGAGTGCTAACCTTGCGCGGTGATGAGGCGGTAGACCTGGCCGAGCAGAAGCGTGTCCTTGGGCTTGAGAAGCTTGACCCTGGTGATCTTGGCCCCTCCCCCGCCGCCGCCTCCGGCACCGGCACCGGTGGTGGCCGCCGCCGCGGCGTCCCCGGTGGTGGCGGCGGCGGCCTTGTCAGCGGCAACGCGGAGGATGACGAGCGCGACATAGTGGCCCGGGTTGTTCCGCATGACCTCGGCGGCGGTGGTGGACCAGTAGAGGCGCTCCACCTTCCCGCCTGGGTGCTGGATGATGACCGCCGCTGCCTCCGCCGCCTGGCAGTTGCCCATCGCTCCCGCGCCCCCTCCGCACCAGTGGTGGTGGTGGTGGACTGGTGGTTCAAGGAGCCGCGGCGGCGGCGGTGTGAGTCGTTGAGAGGGAGAGGGAGGCGGTGGTGGTGGAGGAGACGCTGGTCATGCGCTTGCCGTTTTTGAGGTGGTGGTGTTAAATGTGAAGCCGGGCTGGGTGATGTGGAGCTCGTTCTGTAGGGTTTAGGGTCTCGGATCCGGGTTTACGTCGACGATTCGGACCCGCTTAGGCTACAGTAATTCTTTGGCGTGTGAAAATTTTGCAAGAAATTCACTGGAATTTCGCTTAAAATATACTCACGGGAAAATTGTTCAACTCTTGACAAAAAAAAAAAAACCCTCCTGTTAAAGCCCGAAAATTGCCAGCAGAAAAAATCTTGCACTCGGCTAAAATCCCAACCACACATTTGACATTACGCTATGTGCAACGAGGCTCAAACTTTGAAACTCAAAATTGTAGTCGTTTAATTTTCTCTATGTTTATATTATTGACTGGATTTGAAATGCCTCAACCAGGGCTAAGAACGAACAAATTGTTGCTGTTGCCCTGTCACTTTTATCAGTCTCTGAATACGTGTTCTGGATTATACGCCGGATTAGATATAACAACAATACAATATGCTAAAGCTATTATATGAAAAAAAAATAATACGCGCTAGTGGTGAGGTTTGTGTTAGCATGATGGATAAGCAAATGTGTCAGCGTTGAAGGTCCCGTGGAGACGGTCGGCGGGAGGGCCTGCCATTGCCGTATTCTCTGTTCGGTGACGTACTTCGGCGTCGCACCTGCACATTTGTATATCCGCGAAAAGAAAACGCTAGCGCTTATCTGCTTCTGCTCTTCTTTTCGGCGCCTTTTCCTACTTTTTCTGCGGGCTTTCATCATCCCTTCCCTTTCCAAAAATATTTTCGCTCCCTTTTCTTTTTTTTCCCTTTAGTTCATAAGGTGGTGTCAGTGAATTACAGTAAGAGGTAGGAGTAGTAACTTTGCAACAGCAGCTGAATTCACTCCGCTGCAAACTGAAGCGAAATAAATAGAAAAATATCGTGCCTAATTTCGGTGGCCGGCTCGACGCGAGCCATCGTATTGATGGGCCATGCATGGCATTGATGGCTGTAGCACATGACCTAGGGGGTGACAGCCGGTGACGCGACTTACCGGCGGGCCCGGCTGTCAGTCTCAGGCCTTACATACGGGCCCCACGGCATGGGTACACAGAGCGCTGACTCTGACTGTCCTGGGCAGAACAGTGCAGGCCGGCCGAGGACATTGCTGTGCCGGAGGTCGGAGGATGTTCGTACAAAATCGACATGGATTAAATTTCATAAAATCGACATGGGGGTGTCAAATTTCTCAGCTCACCATACACGGAAAATCGCTGCGATTATTTGCATATATGTATAACTTTGTCTTTTTTCCTCCCCAATTTATACACGTCCGAATCCGGGAGGGAAAATGTAGGATGCATGTGAGCGCTGGGCCCACGTGTCACCGTCACCACACATACGGAGACAGGTATACGTACGTGTACACGCTTGGTCCGTAGCGGAGCCATGAGCGCGCGCGATGCATTTATGTACGTGCAGGATCGGGGACACCACTTGCAGCTTTGTCTAGTCAGGTAGTAGGTTGTTGCAGGCACGCGGACGTACGCTTTTGTTGAAGCGTATAAGAAACGACTTGCAGCCTGCAGACACCAGGGAGTATACCCACTTTCTGTTTTGGAGCGAGACGCTGGTTATTCATGCCCACTCCTGCACGCGTCGCTCGATTCTTGTCGATCGGCACACAGGAACGTTATGTACGGGCTTTATTTGTTTTGTTTTTTGTGCCTCCAATGAAGAATGCTTGCACAACTCAACAATTTCTATTCGTATACAACATTATTGGAAAAAAAAAGTTATTATACCATTTGACAATTTTCGGTACGTGTTTCCTTTGGGTTATATATGCACCTACATTTCTGTTATCAACTTATTAATTTCTTTCCCATGGAATTTGGCACATTAAGATTGTAACTATAAGCGGGTCGAAATACGAGTGTTGGATTTAGTAGCCCGGTAGTACACCAAAGGTTACCCAAGTGGTTGATTTGTAGGCAGAGAAGATCGCGAGACCAAGAACTCGAAGATGATCACGAGAACACGAGGGACACGGGGGGTTTTAGACAGGTTCGAGCCTCCGGAGAATAATACCATACGTCCTATATGCTGGTGGTTGTATTGCTTGAGAGTCGAGATGAGATACCCTCGGAGGGCGCCCTTAGCCGCCTTATATAGACTGATGACCTAGAGTTACAAGTTGGTTTGAATCTAATCTACTCGGTTGTTACATGGAAGGTAATCTGAGTCGGATTACAATTCGTATCACACAAATATCTGGGCAAATTTAAATCATTCGGCATCCTTAACTTATACTCCAAGTATCTTCATGTCCTTAGCCTACACGTTCTGATCGTGCGGGCTCACTTGCTAGGACCGGTCAGTATCCTGGTTGGTGGGGACCTATGGGGTATCCGTATCCCTCAAGCCCCCGAGCGATATGTAGGCGAACAGTAACTTGAGGTCATCACAACGAAGCTTGGAATGTGGTCGGCTGAAGTTGCGATGGCGTCATGGTGATGGAGAGGCTGAACAGTGCTCAAAAAAGAAGAAAATCTAAGCGAACGCAGCGTCATACGTGTAGAGCGAAGTCGAGTACTGAGTTAGAGGATGGCGGGCATCTAGCAGGTCGAAGCGAAGGATATGGAGGGCGTCGCAAGACGCACTCCATAAGATTAGCCCCCAGCATTGAAGTGATTAGTATAATCGGTCCAATGGTCAAAAAAAGGAAGAAAAAATTGATCCCAGAAGCAGGTCTTAGTGCCCAAGCACAACGATGGGCGAAGCCGCAGAGGCCTGCTGATCAGAAGTATGCACCCAGCCTCCAAGGACGAGGACTTGCGGAGCCGCAAGGCACGTCGACCCGAAATAGACGCCTGGCCCCCAAGGACGAGGACTGGCAGAGCCGTGAAGGCACGCCGATCCGAAATAGGCGCCCAACCCCCAAGGATGAGGACTGGCAGAGCCTCAGAGGCACGTTGATCTGAAATAGGCACCCAGCCCCCAAGGATGAGGACTGACGGAGCCGCGGAGGCACGCCGACCCGAAATAGGCGCCTAGCCCCCGAGGACGAGGACTGGCGAAGCTGTGGAGGCACGCCAACCCGAAATAGGCGCCCAGCCCTCAAGGTCGAGGACTGGCGGGGCCACTAAGGCACGTCGTTGAAAGCATAACGAAAAATCCACGGACTCCGTCTGGCGCGTGCGCCGTAACAATAGAAAACCTGCAGATTCCGTCCTAGGGTTGCGCCGTCACGTCCTTCAAAAGCCCAAGGGGCGCATATTCATTATCATTTCCATACATTACACTCGCATCGCCGCCGCCACAGTCCACAAAGCACATCGCCGCCGCGCCCACAAACCGTAGGCCGCGCTGCTGCAATTCCCATTCCACCCATGCATACTTTGCCACTGCCGCTCAAGCCGCCGTGCCACCGCTGCCCGAGTCGTCACGCCGTCGTATGCGCATCAAGACCCTTGCAGGTATTAGATCTAAATCACAAGGAGTAGAAACCAAGGAGATGGCCCAAGCGCAAGTGCTAGATCCATCCACAATCTGGGTCAAATCAGTGATGTCGGAAGAGCGCATCTAGGCGCTCGTCGATCGGGGCCTCCTCGGGCCCAAGGCGCTGCTGGATTGGAAACCAACCGCCGGTCAAGATTTCCCCATGGAAGACAAGACGGAGACGGTGGTCTTCGTATTGTTCTTCAAGCACGGGTTTAGGATTCCTTGCGGGGATTTCTTTCGGGGTCTTCTGCATTACTACAAGATCGAGCTGGTACATCTCAATCCCAACTCAATTTTGGATATTGCTGTCTTCATCCATCTGTGCGAGGCGTATTTGGGCATTTCCTCATATTTCGATTTATGGAAGTACTTGTATCAATTGAAGCCCGTGTCAATCAAGGGGAAGCAACCACGAGTGATTGGGGGTTGTGGTTTTTCTCTGCGGCCGAAGAAAGTTCAGGAGTACTTCGACCTCCAGTTGAAGGATTCCAACAAGGGCTGGCACAAAGAGTGGTTCACAGTCGCCAATCAGCAGCCCGAGATCCCGCCGCGTCCTAGATATGGGCCAGTGGTCATGCCCGAGTAGTCGAACCAGCCGACCTCGAAGGAGCAGGTGCAGGTGAAGCAGTTGCTGCAAAAGATCGCTAACTTGAAGGCGCGTGGTCTGACAGCCGGAGCAGTCAACATCAATTTCAGTCGGAGACTGACGTAGCTGATCAAGAACCGAGTTCATCCAGCATATGAGTACACAGGGTGTTGGACCCGACCCGGGAGGTCCAACGAAAGGTGTCCAAGGAGGAAAACGTCAACCGGGTGTCTGAGTTTTTTGGGGGCGTTATCAGAAACAAGAGTTGCCCCAAAGCATTTTCCCTGAAGAGGCCGCCGACTGACCTAATATGATCTTAACAACATTGATTTGGCATTCTTTTTGTGCTTTTGTGTTGCTGCTGACTATGCTTGTGGACTGACCCGAATGATGAATTTGAATTCTTTTGCCCGTCGCCACTATCTGGAGGGGCGGAGCAGCAGCGACCCAAGGTTCGCCCGACCACCGAATCCGACGAGTCGCCAGTTGGCCTTGAGTGGGAGTCTGACTCCTCCATCGAGTTGGACGAGAGCGTGTCGGAAGAGGTCGGTCAGGCCGAGGGCGCCGGACACGGAAGGCATTAAGGAAGCTGCCGGCCTCCCTCTCGCAGAAGCCAAGCGCAAGAGGAAAAAGATAGCCAGTAAGAGGGGGAAGGGGAAGGAAAAGGAGAAGGCTACCCCGAGCGCAACCTCTGCGGCCAGGTCGGCCAGCGAGGTGGACGAGGAGTCCGACACGCTGAGCCCGCCCACGTAGAAGAAGAAATCCGAACTCCTTGAGACGACTGCGGCCGACGCGGAGCGTGTCAAGGAGGGCCTCGAACTCAAGTGGATTACCCAAGTGGTTGATTTGTAGGCAGAGAAGATCGCGAGACCAAGAACTCAAAGGTGATCACGAGAATACGAGGGTTTAAGACAAGTTCAGGCCTCCGGAGAGTAATACCCTACGTCCTGTATGCTAGTGCTTGTATTGCTTGAGAGTCGAGATGAGTTACCCTCGCGGAGCGCCCTTGGCCACCTTATATAGGCTGACGACCTAGGGTTACAAGTCGGTTTGAATCTAATCTACTCGGTTGTTACATGGAAGGTAATCTGAGATGCATTACAATTCGTATCTCGCAATATCAGGGCTGATTTGAATCGCCTGGCATCCTTGATTTGTACTCCAAGTATCTTCATATCCTTGACCCACACGTTCTGGTCAGGCGGACTCACTTGGTAGGACCGGCCAGTATCCTGATTGGTGAGGATCCATGGGGTACTCATATACCTCGATGAGCTAGGGTTTTCGGGTTAATGTCTTTGCTCGTTGGGAATCAACAGTTGTAGCCTAGTATAGTAGAAGTAAATCATCGCAAAACTTTTGGAAGTGCAAAAGCGGCAGCACCAGTACAGTTGCCCTACAAAAATAGTTGAAAATTTGGAGCTCTTTTTGACTTATAAGTAGGACTCCATTGCTCACGCGCGCGCGCCAGGGTCCATAAAGTCACCAACATGGAGCGATCGGAGGTCATAATAGCCCCTCACACACATGACCCAACAAGAGATACATATATGCATATATAGCATTTGTTGCGTAGCGCACCACCACTTGCGAGCGAGAAATGATCTACGGCCGCCTTGGTTTGATTAAACTAAGATGAGAATCTGCGTATACTAATCGCTGTACTTAAACGCCGATTAATCTACACCTAGTGCTTTCTCTTGCTTTCCTTAACCATCTTCTTTCTTCGTAGGATTAGTATAAGCTAGCGCAAAGATGCAGCGGATCATAGCATCGCACGGTCCGAACCCCAAAGACGTGCAAAGTTTTTGGGGGAGCTAAAACCAAGGTTGGGAGGTCAACAACTTCATTTCTTTTGGCTTTGCAGGCCGCACGCACCTGCTGCATTTTCTAATCCCACGCACTTCATATAGGGTGTAGCTCTTAAGTACACCATTCAATTCAAATTTAATTGATGAAGTTTCGTATATGGTTAGGCTAGGATTACAAATACATTGTTTCAGATTAACAAATTGTTCAAGTACAAACGGAGAAATATGGCCTATCTTTTCATGTTGTATAAATACATTATGGCTATATAAACAAATACTCTAATTTGAATGAGATCTGAGCTTTTTTTAATACTTACTGGCTTGACTTGGCACTACGCTAATTGAAAACAAGATGGATATGATCGACAACTGTTTCGTTTTGTCCGTCCGGCAGAGGAATTGGCCGGATTAGCGCGAAATGGTCCATGTATACACAATTCAATCATTCATAAGCCGTTGTATTTTGTTTGCAGACCGAAAGGTGGACACGTAGGTACACTACAAGGACTCGCTACCAAACTGTCGACGTACGGGATATAGGCCGGTAATCAGTGCCGTTCTGTACGCGTGCATTATATTAATTTCTTCAGCATTAGCATGTTGGATTTGACTCGCATTTTAATTTGGTGAGAGATTCGAATTCACTTTGCGAATAAAAAAGAAAGTACTGGTGTACCATGCCTAACCTTTTTCAAAACAGGAAATTGATCGAGAGCCGATATGCTCGCGTACGCTCCGTCCTTGGTTAGGCATAATTCCACCGGCATCTCACCGATTAACGATTTAATGGTGATTTACATGCAGTGCACGGTTTCTGTGAAACATGTGAAGATTTTGAAGCGAAATAAACGTACCAAACACCATACCTACTTTTTGAATTAGTGCTTGTAGAATAAAGTTCCATCCTTTTTTTTCTTGTTCGCTTTTGTACTTAATTTTCTAACGCATATATAGGGTATGTACATTTCGCAGAAAACTCTGGATCAATCAAAGGACGGGAATCATTAACAAGATTAGCGATGGACATACGGAGGAGATAGCGACTCGTGTCACATGATTTTGGCATGTAGCAATCGGGGAGCGGGTTAGGACGATCGACAGCGTATAACGAGAGAGAAAGCACACCGCAAAGTCAACTAAACAAGCCAAGTGCCACGATTACAATTAAATTTGATTTGATTCCATCATGAAGTCATCAAGAAATGCGATGTCACGAGAGTGTGCAGGTCGGCACGTCGGCCGTAACGTAGTTTGGGAGGTGAAAAAAAAAGGTTAAAAAGTATATGGATCAGATGGAGGTTTAAGTGCAATTACTCCATCTTGTTCAAAATATGTGTTGTTTTAGGATTCTTACCAGTTAAGTTTTTTTTAAAAAAATGTAGACCATCAAGCATGCAAAAACTATATAATTTTCAAAATAAAATAGAAAATTATTTGTCAAAGTTTCATCACCTTGTAAATTATACCGATGTCAAAAATTACTTATATTTGGAATGGAATGGTGTATATCTTTTTTTTTGTTCCTATAGTGAACAGCTTGCCTAGATGTTTGGTTACCATACTAAGTACTACATCGAAGCATGCGTCCCGCGGGTCAAAATTCCTGTGCACGCGCGGGCGTCGTGCATGGCGCGCTACGCAACCGCGGGACGGGACGCCCGTCACGAGGCCCTCCGTGTGGACGTGGTGCTTCTGCCGGCGAGCCAGCCTCGTGCTCCTGCGCTCGCCGCCCAAAGCCCCAAACAAAACAACCCCCGCCAATTTTTACTACTCCTACGTGCTCGGCCGGGCGTCCATCTATCGTCTCGGTTCGGCTCGGCTCCTCATGAGGTTTTCTTCCATCGCCGAGGCCGGCCGTTCCACGGTGGCCGGCCGGCGGGGCGTGTGCCGTGTGGCCTAGGTCAGGAGCCGGCCGAATCAGCAGTATCCGTTAGTTGAATCCCGTCTGGTCCAGCAAAATCTTTGACTTAATTAATTGGTTTACCCGAATAGCCGCAATGCTTACAGGGCAAACCTATGACGGGAAGAAGTGCATTTAATTTCTTCTGATCTGGTTGCTGCATGCAGAGCACTGACATTTTCTTACATCAACAACAAGGTCTATTTCTAAACTATCTAAATTTTTGCAAACCAAAGCACAATTACATGACTACTAAACTATTTAATTTTTTTAAAGACAAATCTGTACATACCATTTCTAAATGTCCGATGATCTCAATGCACAAAAAGTAACTGATGATCAAATTCTGGTTGCACGCAGCCCAAAACATTTTTGTATTATTATTCTTGTGCCTTCAAGGAAATGGAGCTACCTCAGCAGTCAGCACAACGCGCACCTAGGTTGGAGTAGTCCCCTTCGGTTTTTGACTACATGGCCCTCTTCTGATGCAAATAAAATATCATTTCTGACGACTCTAAGGCATTCTCAATCTTTTTCATTGCTCTTGCGCCCTCAACAGCTTACTCCAACAGGGCCTCAACACCGCAAGTGACAAACAGCACCTAACCCTGCCATTTGGCCTCGCATCATCACAGACGACGACGACACAGGCAAACACTGTCGGGCGTTGGTTAGGATGACAGAAGCAGCTTGTTCCCTGTGATGTTGAGTTCATGTTTTTGGCTAAAGACAAGTTGGTGCCATCACCCGGACTCTTTTCCCTGCGTCCCTTTTTTCTCCTGTCCAAAATTCGACGAGGATGCAATATACATGGTATAGCAATGGAAGAAGAAGTACTGTCAGTATTGGGACGTAAATTGGACCCTACTGATCATACATGTAGTTGCCACCAGGTCCAATTGCAAGATTCCCTCTCTCCCTCATCATCATACTAGAGGCCTGTCAGGGATTGGGACTTGGAAGGCCATCAATCAAGAGCCATAAGACACCAATGCAACGATCTGTAAAATGACTATCCACTAAATTAAGGGAGTGTTTGGATCTTTAGTCCGACTAAAGTTCATGTCACATCTAATATTCGAAGGCTAATTAGGAGGATTAAACATGAGCTAATTATAAAACTAATTACACAGATGGAGGCTAATTCACGAGATGAATCTAGCCTAATTAATCCATCATTAGCACATGTTTACCGTAGCATCACATTGGCAAATTATGGACTAATTCGGCTTAATAGATTCGTCTCGCAAATTAGTCTCCATCTGTGCAATTGATTTTGTAATTAGTCTATGTTTAATACTTCTAATTAGTATCTAAACATTTAATGTGACAGGAATTTTAGAAGGGACTAAAGAAACAAACACCCTCTAAATTATATACGCCCTCGAAAACTTTGTTTGGAGATCATCATGCGTTCCAAACGGGCCCTTAATATACTACCACTTATAAAACGAGCTAGAGGGATTAAGCAATTTTTTTTTGAAAGTGACATAAATGATCAAATAGCGAAAATAAGACAAGCAGGTAAAGCAATAACAGTTTGAAAGCAATTTGAGGCTTGTATCCCTGTTAGCATCAACTAGCTGGACCTTACATACAGATACAGTACTAGATAGACAGCAAAATCGATCACCTTTCGTGCTCAACCATTAAAAAACACCATCAACACGCATTGCAGGCCACTGGCGAACTTCATCTCACCTTCCAAGTTCAAACCTGGACCAATTAACTTAAATATTTAATCAGATTGTTAACTGGAAGTTGTTACACTTGGCCTACTTGTGTATGTATGCACTAGACATAGTACACAAAAAATCCAGTTCAATCTTTCTTCTTTGTTTCCATGTACTTGCATGCTTGTGACAACATGATTACATGAAGCAAGCAACCATGTAAATTAAATCTTGCAAGGTGCAAGGAAGCAGCTAGCCCTAGTGGATTGCCACATCAGTAGTCTTGTGTGGTTTGTGGTTGGGCCTTGTCTCATTAGCCGACATAGATCCTGCCTAAGTGCACTTGTCCCATGGATTGCCCTCTCATGGGGGCAATCATGGGGAGCAAGCCGCAGACACACAAAGGTTGCAAAGGTTGGAAAGCATGCAGGAGGGGGTGCTAACAGCAAGCAAGAAGCTGCATCATTGAGGAGACCGCCAAAGAAAAAGAGAGAGAGAAAGGCTTGAAAAATAAAGCCGCCATGCCCATGAGCAGTTGCTGCTCACTCCAACTCTCATTTCCTCACATCCCATGTGTGACAAACACCAAGCAATCTCTGATACAAAAGTTGCCTCTCGGTGTGCCATGCTTACAAGCTTTAATTTCCTTTGTGCGTGTGTGCTCGTGGATAGATGTACAATGAGGCAGCATAGCCTGCAGGAGCTTTCTAGGTTAGAATGCATTGCAGTTGCAAGCAAGATGGCTTTTACAATGCAGTCTGTCTCCATCCTATCTCTCCATGTGTAGGATTGGAATGATGGAGGGTGAGGGGAATCGTTTCAGGGAGCATGGAAAAAGTTGGCTGCTGTCATGGAACACTAGCTCTTGTTTTCCTGTCTCTTTGCTGGTGCTGGTGCCTTTTGGCGGTGGCTGGCAGGTGGGTCCGGGGGAATGGCAAGTCTGCTCACGGAGGAAAGGCCATCAGAGTGTTTGACCGGTGAGTCACTTCGGAGAACTTTTGTAACACACAAGTCAAAGTAACCGTACCCCGAGATGATCGCCTCTATTCGAACATCAGACTGCTAGACTAAGGGCCTGTTTTCTTCCACTTGCTAAACTTTAGCACCCGTCACATCGAATGTTTAGATAGTGGATGAGAGCAGGCACTTAGTACAGCAGTCTGATGTTCGAATAGAGGCGATCATCTCGGGGTACGGTTACTTTGACTTGTGTGTTACAAAAGTTCTCTGAAGTGACTCACCGGTCAAACACTCTGATGGCCTTTCCTCCGTGAGCAGACTTGCCATTCGTCCGGACGCACATGCCAGCCACCGCTACAAGGCACTAGCTCTAGCAAAGAGTCAGGAAACCTTGAGCCAGTGCTGAATGAACAGAAGCAAATCGAGGTACATGCCATTCGTGAGAGATGAAACCCAGCATGATGAGTCTGGACGTCTCTTGTGATAGTTCCCGGGAGAACTTTTAGATTAAATATTGCTAACTGTTATATAGTAAATTTG
>NC_028451.1:29019368-29061963 GCF_000263155.2 Setaria italica | reverse complement strand
GATTCAAGGACAGGGGAAGAATGTGTTCCCAAAAAAATGTAATTTAAGCGCTTAATATACATTAAATGCGTCGTGAGACAAACGGGCACGTCAGTGTTAACCATACCAAAACGTCATCAGGTTTGGATAACTATGATGGAGAAATACCAGACACCAATTTACATTGTCCATTAAAGAGAGAACGATCTACGACCCTTATGTTCTTCAATCCAAATCTGTTAAATATTGTCTGTGATGGATTATTTGGGCTTAATTAGGCTTAATAGATTCGTCTCGCCGTTTAGATTCCACTTATGTAATTGGTTTTGTAAATAGTCTACGTTTACTACTCCTAATTAGTATCTAAACATTCGATGTGACACGTGCTAAAAATAAGACACGGGAAGAAAACACCCCCTAAAGTGTGGCACCTTGCTCGTGCTTCAACATCTTGAAAGCTATTTTCAGTGGCTCCTCAGTCATCACGAAGATGATGTAACGATTAGACTGGGCTCTGTTGTAACACTACTCGATCCCCATACGCTACTTGACCTGAGAAAAAGCTTTCCTCCCAATGCAATTTTTTTCTACAACAGTTTGGCACTCTGCAGAATTATCAAAAGGAAAGTTAGCGTATGGCTAATCCTACCACATGAACCTAAGCGGGAGAGTACAACCAGAACCTAGCCATTTCGCCACGAGATTGATCTTATTCACACTTTTTTGGCAGTAGTATCCCTCCATTTCAAATTATAGGTTATTTTGATTTCTAAATATATAACTTTTAACATCTAGACATTAACTTATAATTTATGACGGAGAGAGTAGTAAGGACTAGAGATCAACTCTCTATATATGCACTAAATTCTCCATAGTCGTCCAATATCTTGGTACACACCCCTATCCTGTAATGCAGTCGAAAATCCCTGGACGCGGTACTAGCTGAGACTTCAATTCCAAATGGTCGAAAATCCACGAGAATTGCGTAAACCCATTGAAGAGACTGGTGGTTTATAGACACTGAGACTTTTTGCACCTTGGACCTTTTACCGTTTCTTTTACAACTGACCACGAAAAAAAAAAACTACTGTCCTCTATCTTCAATGTGCACTTACCCACAACTGTCAACTGTCCTCTACCTTCTGGAAGGCCAATACGTGAATACGTCGGAGTATCTCGCAGCGTCACGGTTTGTTGCGTGTTTCCGCATAGAGCTAGGCCAAGTTGCCATCAGCATTGCCGTTGGCCCTCGACTCCATGCAGGTTCCGGGCGTCCGGTTCACACACACAGCTGACTCGCACTCACCACCGTCCTCCTCCGATTTTTTTTTATTTTAACCCCTTTAATCTAAAATTTTATAAATAATCCCTTCCAATCCATATTTTCAAAAACTAGCCTTTTTATCACGTCAAGCTCCGTGGTGCGACTAATAGTTGAGTCACGCCACATACAATAGCGTGACCAATGTACACTGTAGCATTGGAAAAAAGTCGACTGGGACATGGTGCTGACGTGGTTGAGCTAGTCACGCCAAGCCATCTGGGGTGACTCTCCTGCTAGCTGGCTGGCCATGCTCCTTAAGTCCTAAAGTGTACAAAAATGTATCTCATTTAACTATATTTTGATTTTTATTTTAATTAGTAAATAAACTCTTCAATTCACCAAACTTGACGTGTATAATATATAGAGTGCATGCGTTCCATTTTAAGTATTTGCACTCCAAATCATGGTGTGGAAAATGAGAAATCCAATTTAATCTAAATAGGCTAAGTGTTATTGGTTAGATATGTAGATAAAGGAGCTGCAGCTGCTCTCAAAGTGCACAAAAATGCATCTCATTTAATCTTATTTTGTTCTCCATTTTAAGTAGCAAATAAAGTTTAAATTTCTCAAACTCGGCGTGTATAATCTATAAAGTGCATACGTTCCATTTTAAGTGTTTGCACTTTAAACCATGGTGTGGAAAATGAGAGGTCTAATTTCTAAATAGGCTAAGTGTTATTGGTTGTACATATTCGGCATACTTATTTTCACTTAAACATAAAATGGCATATGCATGTTTAAGTATCTATGTCCGGTAAAGTTCACTTACACACACGATGTTTGAACTTGTTAAGTTGACATAAATACATATGACATTTAAACAAGTTCACTTAAACATATATGACACCTAAATTTGATCGAATCACTTAAGCATATTGTTGATAGTCAAATTTGACAGATTGATAGCTATAGCATGCTCGCTTTGTTAATTTGGCCGTTAGATGTTAATTAGGAGTCAGAAAGGCAAAGCAACCAAAGATCGCTTACACATGCTGTATAAAAAGTAATGTAGGGGATCATCAAGTATGCCTGTATACTTGCCTGCCAACAAGTCCTATGGTTGGAGATAAATGGAAGGCGAAGTCCAGGAGTCAGGCCAGAGACAACAATGTCCCTGTTATGCGTCCGATATAGTGAAGTCCAAGTGCAGGAGTCAGCTTAGTTTTTTAACGGGAATTTCCCGTTTTCAAACCGGAATCCCCCTGGCCGGTCATATTACTAGTTTTGGCCCTCTAATCTTTACCTATTATTAAAGCAAGTAACGCCTCTGCCCGGATTTTCGTACGTCGTGGTAATTTTGCAGAAAAACCCCTGATGTTTTGTGTAATCAACCCGCAGTCCAATTATCAAGAGACGGGGGCCTCGGGTGGAAAAAGGAGGGAAGGGAGGGGGTTAGGGGAAAAAGCTTCTCTTTCTTCGGGGGATTGGGCGTGCCCCCACGCAGCCCCTGGGCGCGGCGCGACCCGGCGGCGCGTCGCCGACCCGACCGCACCGCCCTCCACATCCCGCGCCGACCGAGCCGCCCCTCCCCGCGCCGCCCCCTCCCCAGCCTTGGCCTCGGCCGCCCGCCTCGGCCGGGGGAGAGGGAGGAGGAGCCGAGGGAGAGAGAGAGAGAGAGAGAGAGAGAGAGAGAGAGAGAGGAAGAAGAGGAGGTGGGGACCGGAGGGAGGAGGAGAGGAGGCTTGTGGGTGCGCCGCCCGCCCGCCCGCCCGCGCTCGAGTTCCTCCGCGCCTTCGAGCAGCACCGCCGCAGGGCCTCCTCATCGGACCCTTCCTCCCCGCCGCGCGTCGCTCTCCTCCTCGTCGTCGCGGCCGCGGGGCTGGGGCAGGCTCTTCCCCGCCCTCTGCGACCACTCCCCGCTAGCCGTCGTCCCGGCTCGCTCCGCCGCTTCCTGCAAGGTCCGTTTCCCCTTCACGTCAAGCTAGATCGGTAGCTCTGAGCAAGGCTAATCGTGCGAAATGATTCCTTGATTGTTTACTCGAGTGTTGGTACTCCCATTGCTTGGATTTACTGCAGAATTTGAAGTTCACCTTAGATTTAGATGATTATTTACCTTTTGTTATCCGATATGTGTTACACGAGGAGGAGGAGGTCGGTATTACAGGAGCCAGCGGTGATTGTTTTTATGAAGCTGTATGGGTCAACTTACTATAAGGTGCATAGTGGTTACTATTTTTCTTATTTCATAACCTTTTATCTTCTCTCACATGTGAGATTTGGATCAGAAGGGATATCTTGATATGTCTGTAGCTTAATGATCAAATTGTTTGCGGCAGGAATAGAGATCTGAATATGCATCTCTATTGTACTATGCCTTGCTGCTTAACCAGTCTATCAATACTCCATGTCGCCATACATGTATTTTTTTTCTTGGATCATGTTTTGCTTTGGGTTTTGCCTTAGCATTCCTCAGTGATCTTCACCTAATCTGAGAGTCTTTTATTATTTTGTTTTTCTTTTGAGGTAAGGGTTAGATAGGTGGATGCTTTTAAAACAATGAATCTGTTTAAGCAGGTTCTAGAAAGTGGCATAATGGAAGCCTACAGTTTGCAGCCTACATATATGCCAGTTTCAGTGTTTGTTCATGGGATGTTCTGATTTGCCTCTTTGCCAGCCTGATGATTACCTCTTCAATAGTATAATGGAGATTGGAATACACTTGACCGTAGAAGCTGGCTTGGCCGCTGTGGTGGACCATATACTCCCTTCGTTCCAAATTACTATAAGTCCATCCATCCATGTACACCCCACTCTGATTTTCTTCCACCAAGCTGGCTGAGCTGGCTCCGGATAAGATGTGTGTAGATAAAATGAAATATGAAGGCTTTGGCAGACACATGTGAAAGGAAAGATGTTAAATTTAGTTTTATTATGGGGGCATTCAAATGTACCAGCCTGATGATCATGGGTTATTTGCATTGAGAGCAAAAATCTTAATGCACTTCTGTTGAAGGCTGCTTAGCTGCTCTGGTTGATGGTCTGCTGCTGCTGCTGCTACTCTCTTGCTGCTGCTACTACAATATCCAGAATGAGTCTCTTCCCCCTCTCTGGATGTGTGTGTGTGTTTCTATCAACCAAGCTGGCTAAGTGGGCTCCTGGGAATGCACATGTAAGTGCAATGGTTATGAAGGCTTGGCAAATATAAAGAATGCCCTCATATCGAACAGGTGCGCCGGATCAAGAAGTAGGAGGCTAACCGAAGGCTCTTCTCTCTTCCTACCATGGTGAGAAATAATGATCGAATCATTACCGTGGCTGCTCCATCGCAAATGATTACAGTTTCTACATACATAATAGTATTACAGTTCCCTGCTGTCGTAGTAAGTATAATGCGCATAAGGAGAGGAATAAAGGGGAGGTAGATACAATGTCATCAGCGACCATTCCTTGGATTATGACAATAAGTGGATGTTGCCTGTTCGTATATAAATAAGCGCAGCAGAGACAGATCCTTTTGGGTTACTTGGAAACTCGTTTATGCCATCTGAATTACCATATCTTTTTAGTTAATATATGCTGGTTTTATTCTGTGTTACTACTAGGCGATGACTACGAATGCTGATGGTTGGTTGGAGAAATTGCTTTCGTTACTATTGTACTTTTATACGCTATCTAAAATGTTACCCAGCAAGGGTAGCAGTAGTCCCTCAGTAGCAACTCATGCATTTTTCCTTTTTGTTTCAAGGTTTATTAAACCGATAGTTTAGAATGTTAGGTCTGTTCCAGTAGCAACTCATGCATTTTTCCTTTTTGTTTCAAGGTTTATTAAACCGATAGTTTAGAATGTTAGGTCTGTGGTGGAACACATAGTTTGTGCCACTAGATTGATTTAGCAATGCTATTTGAGATGCTATTTTTTTTCTGTTTCTGTTTTTCTCATTGCTTGACCTTGAAAAAATGGTATTTTCTTTATGTTGATGAATACTCCTCAATTTGTTTCTCTTGGTTTCTTATAATGCTGGCGTTCCCTTTGTTGCTATTATCTACTTCATATCCTATATCCTATGGAATCTAATTTCATTGTTTTATTTGTGTGCTTTCTTACGTAGACTGTTCGCCGCCCGCTCCCGCTGAATTGTGCTAGGCAGGCCGGCCGCTCGACCGGCTGTGCTCTGTTAAGCCTGGTATTGCTGCGAGTGACGACGCCGTGTGGCCGCAACGCCGACGCGTGCGAGCTTCGCCGTAGCTCTCCAGCTGCCGCGCTTCGCTCGGCCCGCCATTGGATTTGTGCAGGAGCCGCGCTTGCAGCGGTGCCACCACCGTTGCTCAGCCACACTGCTACGCTCGCTGGATTGGAGAAGCCGAGAGAGAAAGATGAGAAGATCAGAAGAAGAGAAGGGGAAGAGAAGCTGCCTCCTTTCCCTCTCAACGTCATGCTCAAGCTCACCGGCGGAGCTCGGGAGTGTTGACTGGTGACCCGAGCCACCACCTCCTAGCAGGAAGCGCATGCTTTGCTAGCTCCGGGATATGAGGGAGAAATAAGCAATGGTGAAAAGAGGAAGAAACGAGTAGGATGAGAGAAACGAGGAGAGGAGGTGGTCTGTGCGAGATAAGCTCTAGCACTCCGCAACGTCAGTTGGAAAGAAATGGGCAAGCGCTTTGAACTCGCTCAGAACATAATCTCTATCTCTACCTAATATTAAAGCAAGTAAGACTTTTGCCAAAAAAAATTCGTCACTTGTCAGAGAGCTCCCGCGCCGCCTCGGCCCTGGCCGCCTGCCACGGCCGCGCTCGAGCCGCGCCGCCCGGCCTCGGCCCCAGCCGCCCACACCGCCCCAGCCAAGCCGGGCGGCGGGCACAGGCCGGGCGGCGCGACGCGGGCGGACGGGGTCGGGGAGGCAGCTCTGGTGCGTCCGGACGGTGTCATTAGTTTGAAAAACACAATTGATCTTTTACCGTAGCAACGCACGGGCATTTTGCTAGTTATTTTAATATAAATACCATCATGTTAAAGGACGCTATCACGCACAGTACTTGTGCAAAGTCCTTCAGATCGAGCTTCTTGTGTTTGAGAATCGCCTTAACCAGGAACTGAACTGAGGAAAGTCATGTGTGACGAACTTCGTGATTCGACCCGTACAGAGCTTCATGTAGATGGATTAGCCTGTGTAGTTAGCCATCGCCCAATTACATGCACTCATATTAGCATGTTGATCTCCGTCAAGACATTCACCAATAATCATGTCACTTCTTCGTGAATTGGAAGAGGTTCCGGCTAAGAGGTTGCACCAATAAGAGTTCAGTAACTTTTAATTGGACGCTGCAACTCCTTTATCTACATATCTAACCAATAACACTTATCCTATTTAGAAATTAAATTTCTCATTTTCCAAACCATGATTTGGAATGCAAATGCTTAAAATGGAACGTATGCACTCTATATATTATACACGTTAAGTTTGGTGAATTGAAGAGTTTATTTACTAATTAAAATAAAAATTAAAATATAGTTAAATGAGATGCATTTTTGTGCACTTCAGGACTTAGAGCATGGCCAGCCAGCCGGAGAGTCACGCCATGTGACTAGCTCCACCACATCAACGCTATGTCGTAGTTGATTTTTTTCCAATACCACCATGTACATTGTACATTGGTAGTCACGCTACGGAGCTTGGCGTGATAAAAGGGCTAATTTTTTAAAATATAGATTGGATGGGGCTATTTATAAATTTTTAGATTAAAAAGATTAAAATAAAAAAAAATCTCCTCCCGTTCGGCAGGGCAGCCGGCCAGGCGCCGTCTGGACGGTGACACGCGCCGGGAGGGAAGGGACCAAATGGCAACTGCCCTTCTCCGGGTGCCAGTGGCGCCTTTATTTCCTCACGGAAACCGCCATGACGTTTGCCATCTTTGCAAGATCCAAACGAGCGCGGAAGACATTTGTATTGTTGTGCGATAGAAGGAATTAGCTGCAACTTCAACACGGTCACGAGATCTTTTGTGCGCGCCTGAGGAATCGGAGAGGTACGATGGTGTTGTGATATCTCTGCGTCCAGGACAGTCATTTGTAGTATTTTTGCATACCATTGCAGCTCAAAAGCCTGAAATTGTCTTAAAATAAGGATTTTTTTTTGAAAAGCTTGCAAGAGCACTGCTATGTCATTTAAAGAGAAGAAGTAAGCATGTAAAACAAGGAATTTAATCCGGGGCTAGTTTCTGATGGATAGTCGTTCCGTGATTTTTTTTTTCCAAGTTTGCTTTTGCTCTGCAAGATTAATCTTGTGTCATGTGGTACAAAACAGAAAATAAGGCAGCAAACAGACAAAGTGAGTGCATGCACGCCCATGGGCTTCACTGCCTCAACGGCCCACTTTGCACTGCAAAAACATTTCAATTCAAAGAGGGGACTGCGATATGTCCACATTGCCACATTAGGCTCCGAAGCTTCCGTGCAGAGGCCCATACTTGTAACTCGGATGGCACCATGGGCCGGCCAATCGTGTTCTCGGCTTCTCCATTCCCAAAATGAATGAGCCCATCGAACGAAGTTCATCAGAATATAATAATGGTAGCGTCGGCCCAAATCATCTTGTTTTGATCCCGGGAGTAACGAAATCCCAAACCCATCCGCTTGCTTGCCGTTGAGGCCTCGAGGGAGTAGGAAGATAGCTTTGCCTGCTTCAGCCAGTTTTTTCGAGTTTTACCAAATAAGTCACTTCTTAACGACAGTTGTAACCATAGGTTGAGAGATCATCTAACCCGTCGATCAATCTTTATCTTTACCTAATATAGTATTAAAGTACCATTATTTCTTCAACCGTTAAGTACATTTTCATAAAAATTATTTATTTTTTCGTAGTCAACCCATAACCTTTAGTCTTTTTTTGATGAAACAGGAGGGGAAAGACCCCTGCTGGTTATATATTATATATAAAAAAGATCAAACAAAAGGTGTAAATCGGTTCAAGAAACAAAGAAAGAGAGAAAAAATATCATAAAGATTACAGAGTATGTTCTAGCCATTCTATCATCGGTTGCTTCCATTCCTCTTTTACGCGGAGCATAACCTGCGTAAACACAACTTTGAATCGCGACATGGCACTATGAACCGATGGAGTGATGCCCTGAAAAATCCAGTCATTCCTTTCCATCCAAATACACCAGCTCATGAGAATAATGACCTCCATGAAGAAGTTGACTTGCAGTTGAATTCTGAAGCTATTTAGGATATTATAGGGCTCTTGTGTCAAATCTGTAAACAGACTAATATTGATCCAACATTCTTGCGCAAAGGGACATTCCAAGATAAGATGAAATAAAGTTTCTTCTATGTCATGCATGCATAAGACACGGGAGTAAGAAGGCAACTCCATATGCTTCCTTCGAAGAACATTCCGTGTACTCAATCTGTCTTTAAGAAGTAACCAGAAAAAGAACTTGTGTTTGCTTTGGCATTTTGATTTCCAAAGCCACCGAAAAACTGGATGAACATGCTGATGTCCCATTAGTGTCTGATATGCTTTGGATGAGGAGAAGTGCTGATTGCCCCAAATATATGTCCATCTGTCTTGCTCATCATTTGTGGAGATAAAATCCAAATCAGCAGCCAATTGATCCATGGCCAGTGGAGTGAGGGGTAGGGTGAAGAGATGTTGTAAATTTGTTAGCACATATGCCTGCCTGACAGATATGTCATCCTTTCTAGTAAATGAGTATAGTTGTGGATATTCTTGGGCAGGAATCTTATTGTTCCACAGGTCATGCCCAAGTAAACATGTTAGCCCATTGCCTACTGTTACTGTCGCTAAACCTTTGAATTTATCAATGAGCTTGACAATGTCACGCCACCAAAAAGAACCTTTTCTTATTCGTCCTGGTAGCCTACCAGCAGCATAATGTTTCTCCCAAATCAGATGAACCCATGGAATATCTGCATGATTGAAGAATTTGTGTAAATATTTCAAAAGAAGAGCTTCATTTTGTGTTCTCTGATTCAAAACACCAAGACCGCCCTCTTTCTTTGGCCGGCAGACCAGGTCCCAGGCAGCTTTAGGTGGTTGCCTATTATTGATATCAGATTTTCGCCAGAGACAACACTTTCTGTATTTATCCACCTGTTTGTACACCGTCTTATGCAGCAAGAATGTGCACATATGAAACATGGGCATAGCTGTGAAAATTGAGTTTGTTAACTGAAGCCTCCCTGCATCTGATAAGAAATTGGACGTGGCTACTAATCTTCTCTCTGTGGCGGAACCACCTCGGATTAGCTTGATTAAGCAGAGTTTAGCCGCCTAACATGCGACACTCCTGCCTAACTCGAGCTAACACGAAGCGCCGTCGGACTTCATCCGATTTAACCACTTAAACAGGATCGAGTTCAGCAAACTCACACAAGGTGAGCGGTTACAGAGAATACAACCAGTCCACTGAGTTTAAACGAGTTTTACTCATTTTAGTTCAACCATAAAATCCAACATTAGGGTTAACAAAACAAAGAACAACAGAGAAAACTAGCGGAAGACTTCGTCGGGGTCGGATGTCCTGAGCGAGGCCAGCCAGAACATCACTGAGTCCTCTCCTCGCCGTCCGAGGAGGGGTCCCACTCGACCGTCCAGCCTGGCGGGAGCTGGGGCGGCCAAGCACCAACCAGAGAGGGGTCGGACGCGGCAGCTTCACCTGAAAACAGAAGCCACAACAAGGCTGAGCTACTAAGCTCAACAAGACTTAACCGATAGGAGTAAGGACTACTCCTCCTTCTAGACATGCAAGGCTTCTTGGCTGAGGGGTTTGTTTGCCAAAAGCACTAAGTGTATCCTCTTTTCAAGTTTTAGCTCCGGTTCTAAGTTGATTAACCGATCTAGGTTTTGCCAACTATTCTAAGCAACCATAGAGCCAAACAGATATGTAGATATAACAAACAACATTGCCATCATCAGATTCCTCAATTACTCAGGGTGACATAGCGATCAAGCAATCTCAAGCTGTGAGAGGCAGACGAATCGATTCGAGTTCTTTAACCATGCATGGTGAACCTAGCCTCACGACATCCGCGCACCCGGAGGTCGCTTCCTGTGTCGGCCTTCCCCATCAATCCCCTAACCCGTGTCGGGCCCATTTCCTTTGGTGCAAGGTTCCACAGACTCGGCCTCTGCCGTCCTGTGACCACGCTTGCCACCACGTGCGACAACCAGCAGGGGAAACTCCGTTCCAAGAACAATGGGGCGACCGCTCACGTCTAGGTTCAATCCGGTACTAGGCTTCCTCATCCCATACTAAGTATGAGGCTAGTACTTTCAAACACTTGATCACGAACACCACCACTGTCGGGCCTTAGCAAGATTTCATAAACAGACGGGGCGACCATCCGACTACCAAAGAGTTACCCAAAACCCTGCCTCGTCCATCGTCCTTATAGTTATAACAGGAAAGTAAACATGCAACTCCTATAACTCGCGAGTGACAGGAAATCACTCGGCTTTTACCGTTTTCCTAGTTAAGCAATGCAGCTACTCGGTCCAACAGCTAGTGTTCAGATCATGGGGATAACTAAGGCATGCACCTAGGGTTTCAAACAACTCCTATACGTAAATGCACAAGCATGTTACAGAAGGCATGCGCAAGTCTGGTAAAACACGTAGGACTTTGATGCAACCGGGGCTTGCCTTCAAGCAAGGAGGACGGGAACTGCTCGACTCCTGGGGCGACTTCGGCTTCCGCGGGCAGGAACTCGGCTACAGCTTCTTCTTCGGGCGCCGGGTGCAACTCGTAGAAGCCGTCGGCGAGGTGCAGCTCTACACGAGGCTCGCCTGAGCCTAGAAACTCGCGACAAAGAGTAGGAGGCGATGGTGGTTTGAGAGCTGACGCTAACCAAAAGGTAAGGGTGGGAAAGGAACTAGTGGTCTGATCCTTGAACTAGAGGACGTGAGAAACCCGGGGTCCTTAGACGCAAGCGCTGAAGGTTTCCCAAGTTTTACACATACACCCTCGAGTTGAAGAAAAAGATCACAGCCAAGCCCTCGGGCGAGGCGGATAAGGGTCGGCAGAACAGACGGGGTCGGACGAGACGGAATTGGGTCGGACAGATAGGAGGGGTCGGGCGAGGCGGACTGGGGGTCGGCAACTCACCTTCTTCCTGAAAGGAAAGCTTGGGGTCGGGAAGGGGCAGACTTGGGCGGAGGGACTAAGGCTTCGAGCAAGGGCTAAGACTGGCAATGCTCCAGCGGCGGCGCTGCTTCTTGCGGAACACAAGAGAGCTCTTACGCAGCACGGGGAGCAATCTGCTGGGTGACTTGGAGGAACTGAGAGAATCTGAGAGCAGAGCTCCTCAGGACTTGGTGTATGGCGCTAGGAGCTTGGGCAGGTAGCGAGAGAAGCTAAGGGCAACAAGAGCGGAGGGAACTCCGGCGACGGGGTATTCCTTTTATAGCTGCTGGGGTAGAGGAACGGAAACGGCGCGGAGAGAGAGAAGGGGGAAAGCGGCGCGAAGGCCGGGGAGAAGCAATGGAGTGCTCTGCCTTGGCGGCGATTGAGCAACCAGGGCGGTGCTGCAGAACTCCGGGGGTGACGCCAGCGATCATTGCGCTATACCGTCAGGGCGGCGTAGGCGCTGGTAGACCGGTGGTTGGGATTTGGCGGAAAGCAGGCGTCGTCGTGCGGAAGAGGTGATAGAAGCGACCGGTTAAACGGCGCTAGGATCGAGGGTGCACAGGTGAGAAGACAGGCGAACGCGGGCACGGGGGAGAGCGCGGAACAACAGATTGTCAGGCGGCTTCTGACAGAGCGGGGAAAGGAACTGTCGCGGCCGCGGTCGGGGTTGGCGGTGGAGGAATCGTCGTGTAGCGACGACCGGGCGACGCAACTGTGGCTGGAAGGGACGGAAAAGACGGACGACATCGGTCTCCGGGGCTGGGATCTGGTAGCGTGATGATGGGCGCGGGAGGCGAGGCTCTGCAGAAAGGGGTGCAGAGGGCTTCCGCTGCCATTGGGGAAAAGGGGCGCGGGAACCCACTCTGTTGCTTGCCTGAGACAAAACTGAGCGGTGGCGTCGGAGAAAACGGGCCACGCGGCAAGGAAACTCTGGGGGCGGCCATGCAACTCGAGTGCGGCTGTCGCGGGGAATCTGGAAAAGATCTCGCGGTCCACCTGTGGATAGATCTGATGGGGGAGGGAGATCAGCAGGATCTGACGGTGAACTGAGCTCGCCGGGGTCGGGAGAGGGGCGAAGCAGGCAGGGGTCGGATCTCAGGGGTCGGGACTGGCCGGAAAACTGAGCGCTTAGGTGCGGTCAAGCCAAACAGCTGACTAAGGTTAAGGGATGGGATTAAGCCTAACTGGGGAGGCTTAGGGGTCGGTCGTTACACTCTCACATCTGGATACCATTGGAAGAAATTCTTCAATCCTGGGTTTAGTGAGACCCAAAGGTAACCCTAGGTAAGTAAAAGGCAAACCACCTGTAGCACAGCCAAATGTTTGTGATAAGAGCTGCAATCTGTCTTCTGTAACATTAATAGGCACCATCATGGATTTAGAGAAATTTACTTTGAGACCAGTGGATACTGCGAAATTCTGCAGAAGTTGTTTCAAGTGTAGGATCTGAATGGGGCAGCCCTCCATAACTATTAGAGTATCATCGGCATATTGTAAGATGGGGAAATCCTGACTGTATGTCAAAGGGATAGGGAGGTGTAAATGACCTTGCTCTTTTGAAAAATTAAGAATAGATTGCAGAAGATCTGCTCCCAAAACAAACAGAAGAGGAGATAAGGGATCCCCCTGACGAACTCCTCTTTTACAACTGAATCTTTTGCCAGGAACACCATTAAGAAGAATGGAAGATGCGCCTGAACCAAATATCTGCTCCATCCACTGAATCCATTTACTTCCAAAACCTTTCTGTTGCATGATTGAGAGCATAGCTTTGTGTTCAATTTTGTCAAAGGCCTTCTCAAAGTCAAGCTTAAGTATGATTATCTCCCTTCTGGATTGGTGACATAAGTGAAGGTACTCAAAGGCCCAGGTTAGGCAGTCTTGTATGGTTCTTGTTTTAATGAAACCATATTGATTTGCATGAATAAGTGATTGTAATACCATTTGTAACCTGTTAGCCAAAAGCTTTGTTATAATCTTCATGGATGTATTTAGGAGAGAAATTGGCCTGTAATCTGTGACTTTTGCTGCTCCATCAATTTTAGCAATTAGAGTGATAACCTTTAGTCTTGAATCAAGGTGTTCATCTCCGTCTGTCGTTCTTCCTTTCTTGTCCGTGCTGCCGCCTGTGCCTACCTCCCTCTCTCTTTCCCCGTAGTTCTCCTCATCCGTCGTGTCGTCCCGGAGCATCCATGGAGGCTGAGGCAGCAAAAGGTGCGGACCCAACGCCGTGCGCGGACAATCATTGTTCCTGCAGCTTCCGCGCTAGAACTCCAGCCATGCCCGAGCACCATCGCTACTCTTGGTGTCCTTGGCATCATCTAGGTGGGGAGGAGCTGGTAGTTTAGTAGAGAGTGACCTTCCATCCAACCCCTTTAGTCCCGATTAGTATTGGACTCGTGACTAAAGTGGCTTTAGTCCCGGGTCAAAAATGTGCCACCGAAGGCCACCGCGGGAGGGGGCTTTAGTCCCGGTTGTAAATACCAACCGGGACTAAAACCCTCCTTTAATCTCGGTTGTAACGGCTCAGAAAAATCCCATCGACGGTCCCCTTTTATCTTGGTTGGAAATTCCAATTGGGACTAAATCTTTAATCCTGATTAGTAATTCCAATCGGAACTAAAATATTTTTTTGTAGGTGAGGTGAAGTTTTTATTTTGAATGCATGGTGCTGTTTCCGTGGACTTGCAAAAGTACTGACTACACATCTTTTGCAAGTAGTATTGCAGCATGTTATTTCCCTTTTTAAATTTAGTCGTGTCATTTATATATCATATATGCTAGATTTACATGTTGTACTCAATTGTAAGTTATGCACATACTTTTTGGAAATGTGAAATATCTGGACAATCTGCTTGGATTTGGGGGTTTCATTGACCACCCAAATTAATATGGTAATTTGCAATCCATAGGAAAAAAAAATCTGATGTATCTAGTAATCTGCATATATAGTCACGGGAATCTGAATTTTTTGTCCAATTTGCTTATATATGGATATGGGGGTTTCACTTACCACCCTAACTATCTGGTACTGGTAATCTACATTTTATAGAAATTAAATTTAAAGTATCTGTGTGATCAGCATATATATTTGGGAAATCATAACAATCTGCTTATCCGCATGTATGTTCTTTTTATCATATCTGGCGCTGTCTCATATCTGTTGACCAATGAGCTGTGATATTGTCCTTAATTCAATTTATGCTGCTTTGCATCATGCATTGCTCGCAGGGGTCTAGCGCTCTGGAGCCCTCTTGACGTCCCCAGTTAAGGTGCGTTACATGTTTGTTTTATGATTTATCATTGTAGATGGCTCCTCTGTCCAAGTACTTACGCATATCATGGGTAATACATTATGTTTCGTCCTGCATAGAAATACTTAACATACAGTAGCATCATCAAAACGTTTCCTGCTACTCCAAAGCCCATGTCTAGCATCAGCAACAACTCACGGTGGTAACTACTTTTATTGATGTAAAATGACGTAAAGGTGTATGACCGTGATGTAAGAATAAGCACAAATTAACATGCTCTTCCCTGGGACTCGATCACTCTGCCAAATCAACATGCTCTTCACTGGGACTCGATCACCTGCTCCGTGAGGTTTTGATTTTTCTAGGTTCGTATATGTTTGTATGCATCTAAATATAGTGTATGTCTGGATGCATATAAACATATATGAACTTATAAAAGTCAAAACGACCTACAACATGACCTACAATATGAAGGGAGTAACACTGTAGTAGCAGAAATACGTGAACGCTTCAGATGAAACTCTCTTTTTTTGCAACAGAAGTAGTAACAAATAGCAGAAATAAACACTTCACTATTTACTTCCTAGGAGACATTGAAAATAATTATCATTCTACCTGGGCTATGAAAACCACATATACCTTAATACCGATGTACAATGCCAGCTTGACAAAAGAAACTACCAGTACCAGGTTATCAGACATTGATACGTGTAGGTCCAAATAAAAAGAACACGATATACTTCAATTCTAGTCCCATCTCTACTGTCCAATTACTCCATTCCATCCGAAAATACACAAAATTGACGAACATCAGCGACACAGAAAGCTTCCACAGGCCAGGCCAGCAGAATTATGTTCCACCTTATGAACAAGGAAGGGTTCCTGGAAACCGCTCGGGGATCAGGATCAGACAGATGGGAAGAACTTGTTCAGATTGAACGGCAACGAGTAGAACTCTGTGCTCCTCCCGTCTTTCTTGTAGCTCCTGAACTTGTCCCACCAGTGGTAGCCCCTGTCCTTCCTCGCGTCTTTCACTTGTAGGGTGTTGTCAAGGACGTAGGCCACCAGACCAGCGACGAAAGGCTTCGACGAGAACGGCACGTTTATCATGTCGTTGAACTGTCGAGAGCGAAGAGAAACATCAGTTAATTTGCCTTAGCTCAAGCAATCAAGGGAAATGGCACAATTGTAGCTAGGATTTCTTTCTCATACCCATCTGGCGCCAGTGTGCACTGGACCATAGCCTGCAACTGCTGTGTACTCATTGAAGTACTGAGGAACTGATAATCCCATGAAGAAAGCGAACCCCATGATGAACTTGGTCCTGAAGCTGTTTAGGTTGCAGAACTGAAGGAAGCTCAGACCAACGCCACCTGCATACAGAAGTGACAGTGAGTCTAATAGCAGGATTATGATGCTGAAACTTTCAAATAGGCTGTCAAAATGATACTAGCGGTTTCAGGTATAAGCACATACCAACATATGCGAAGAAGAGACAGTACATGCCAGCAAATATGGGCAGTGGAATCGATGCGAACAGAGCTCCAAATTTTCCTGGTTTGCCAGATGAAATTTAATCAGCCTAGCACATGGCAGGGAAATATATGTATATTTACACAACGAGAATTGTGTAGCAACGTCTTAAAAAAATAAGTACACTTAATGTACCAAGGACAGAGAAGAAAATCATGAAGCCAGCAGATATTTGCACTACTCTCCGGCTGCCAACCCGTGTCAATCCAAGCAATCCAATATTCTCCCTGTAAACACAAAATTCATAAGCATATTGGGAAAATATTTGGTTCTGACAATCAAGTATTGAAATTTCAAGTTTCACAGATACACTTACACTGAAACTGATGTTCCGTTGGCTGTCCCAAAAAATGAGTCAAGCAAGATACCAATGCCCTGGTAATGTTGTTTCATATTGATCAATGTTAGCAACCAAGATGATACAAACTCATATCGCTGAGTCCACAGTACAATATTTGAATACTTACCTGCCATCCAATGCCCCGACTAATAATTGATGGAGGAATCATAGTTGCACTTGCATATCTTGAAGCACCAATGAAAGCGCCAGTTGACTACAGGAGAAAAGAATGTATCAAATTGATACTTCAAATAAATAAATGGATAAAAACGATAATACGCTAGTACAATTTTTCTTCCATTTTCAGTCAGTATCGTAAACAAACCTCTACAAGAACGATGAATGAAGTCATCATCATTGCAAAAGCTTCTCCAGCATCAAATGTTGGAGCACCCCACTGAAAGGGATAGGGAACACTTATCCTACAACAATTGTTCACAAACTTCATAAGGAATGCCACCAATATAGCAGTCTAAAGTAATAATATTGTCCTGGGATCCTACCAAGGAGCTCCTCCAACAAGACCTGAACGATCAACACGGCAATGCACCTGTGTCTTCGGTGGAGAATTCTTGTAAGCACCACCAATGGTGAGAATGTAAGCATAGAGCCACACGATAGGGACAGTGAAAAGAACACCAAACCGTCCAAAGACATCCTTCCCGAAATGCAGAACTTGAGGCAAATACTGTAAAAAAAAATCAAACATTATTTGTACATGACATCCTCCACAATAGACATACTGATTCAGGAACTAAGATATATAAGTACCTGAGAAAATACAACCAACAGGAGTAGTTCTGGAAGGCCGACTTCGACACATTTCGCTACCTATATGCAGAATATTTCGTCAATCCTGACGTCGAAACATGAAGAGAAATAGATAGAGCAAACTAACCCCTGGAAAGCCAAGCTCATAAAGTCCAAATCCAACAAGTGAGACCAAAGGAACAGCTGATAATGGACTTGATAATCTGCAAAAAAATAAGATAAACATGATAAATTAAATTTAACATACTATTGAACAAAATGATACATGGCGCTCCCAAAATTGCTGGCAGGGGAAAAAATAACACCTACTTAAGAACATTGCGCCAGAGCCCACTGAAACCAAGTATGATCTGAATCGTCGATGCGATAATAAGAGCCCCCTGCGTTCCCCTCATTGTCCGCAAGAATTTCTTCGCGTGAGCAATAAAAGCTTGTCAACAATCTTCAAGAAACTTGTGTCCAGGTCCAAAGAGATTGAAATAAGGGTGATAAACAGAACACAGCCACTATGCGGTACCTCGCGAGGGTCTGCTTCGTTGCTGTACCGCCCGGCCAAGATGATGGATATGGTAGGTGCCACAAAGGTATATGAGCCACCCATTACAACCGGAAGACGAGTCCCGAAGAATGTCTGGAACAGGGTGTTTATGCCAGCTACGAACAATATCGTCTGAACCACCCGAGCTTTCTCTTCCTGACAGAAATTGCATCTACCATTCAGGTATTTGGTGTGCAAATAGTGACTTAACAAATTTAGTGCAAACATTGACGCTAGTTGAGAAATCTCAAAATTCAAAAGCTAATCAAAAGACCATAGCCAGAATTCAGCACATAAGTTTCGGGGCTCACATTTCCGCCTCCCATCTGAGGAACAAGCGCGCTGGGTATGATGACAGTGGTGCCCAGCATAACGATGAAGTGCTGGAATCCTAGTATAATGGCTTCGGCTGCATAGAGGGTCACAAGGATAATATAAATGTTAGGTCGATAATCTTCTTGAACACATCATGCCTGACCATACATACCATTTCAATGCTTTAAGAATTGCATAAAAATTTAATTTACAGAAAAAGATGTGCAACCACACACCTTTCTTAGTTTTCACTTCAGATTAAGTCAGAGCAGCCTTACTCAATCCTAAACCACTTGATCAAGGAAAGCTACTTTTTTCCGAAATTAAGAAACTAATCATAGCAGAAAAAATATGTAGAAAGTGGCACGCGTCAGTTAGGAGCAAACACCGGCAAAGACAGAAAGAAGTTCAGTAATAATCCCAGCTACTTTACATGAATAAAAGGATGAGCAGAGACGCCTCCAAAGGTGAAAACCTCGGCATCATTAAAAAGACGAAGCACGGAGAAAAGAACGCAAGAGGACAAGCGCAGAGAACATTTGAACAGCGAAACCAAACAAAAGACTGCCCGAACAGAGTATGGAGGTGAGAAGGGAAGCACGTACGCCATGGCGGCGGGCTGGTGATGCAGAAGGAGACGCCGGCCAGCTGCTCCTTGGGCGGGTGCGGCTGCAGCTCGTCGGCCTTGGGCGGCGGCGCGGTGGCCATCCTGTCCCTTGTGCTGCTGCTGCCTTGGCTGCCGAGAAACCAAAACTCCTCACTCTGCTGGCACCGTCGTCAGTGACACAAAGCAAGCAACAAGCTCCAGGAAACTCCCGGATGGGAGAGAATCAGTTTCTCGGGTGCAAACCGATCCGATGGAAACTGCGGGAGCGAATCTTCTTGCCGAGCAGAAGGAATCGAAGCAAGAACCGGAACTCTCTCCTTCACGAGGAAGGAAGGAAGAATCGATCGTTGGGAACAAAGCAGCAGGGAGAGAGAAATGGTGGGACGCTCCTTCTAGTTGGCTCCTTTTTCCTTTGGCTGCTGCTCTAGCTAATTCCACAGCAGCCTAGCTAGTATAATAGTAGCCCGTCCTCCTGCGCAAGGAATGGAATCTGGCTGCCCCAAAAAAGGCCAGCTTTTCTTCTCCCTTTCTCACACGCCCACGGGCACACCCTTGCTGCTCTATGATTGATTCGATTGTGAAACGGGTAGCGGCAAGAAGGGAGGTGAGAAAGCTCCGTGGAGAGGCAGAGCGCTCGGCTTCGCGAGTACTACTAGTAGTCTAGTACGGCTGAGAAGGGACGCGCAGGAATGGCGATCAGCTGAGCGGGCGCGGGGCAGAAAGGGAGGGAGTGGTGGCAGCACGCAGCAGCGAGCCGGGGCGTGGCGCGGCAGCGCAGGCAGGAGGAGGAAGAAAACGACGGCTCTCCCTCCGGCCACTTGCTTTCTCCTCGCTTTCCCTCTTTAAAACGGCGCCTTTATGAGCCAAGCCGCTCCGCTGACGTTTCGTTTCGTTTCGTTCCGGCTCTCGCCTGGCCTGGCCGGTCGCTGCTGTTGCTTGCTACGCGCCGTGCTCGCCACTCGCTCGCTCGCTGCTCCTGGCGCGCGGGGGCGGAGGACCCGGAGAGGTGGAGTGGATTGGGCGCTCGCTTCCCCAGGCGCAGGCGGGGCGCTGTCACACGCACGCTGACACGCGCCAGGTTTGGGGCGGGCTTTCAAGTCCCAGCTACCGGAGCGGTTGGGCGGGATTTGACCTGACTCGCGCGGCTTTTACCGTTGCCTTCCAGTTCCAGACAACGTGGCGGGGACGGGCAACCTCGTCCAGGTGTAAATGTACTGCTGGCACCGCAGCTCTTCAGCTGCACACGGCTGCTACCGTTTCGTGCTTCTCTGATGTTCGTCCCGTGGGAATCCGGTCTCAAAAACACACGCCTTTTGTAACGACTCAGGCCCGACACACAGTTCAGGAACCTACTCTACACGTTGATACACATCGAGTGGATCAACCTTTCTTGTGCTTTCATCCTCACTTCACACAAAAGGTTACAACCGAAGTTACTACGTATTCTCAGCTTGGCTCAATCACCCACCAGCAAGCAGTATGGAACTAAACTCCCTCCCACTCCCGGTCGCTACAGTGTTTTTCGCACATACTGTAGCCTATACCACGAAAGTAGCCCATGGCCCACTTAGCCCACCAGGTTGATTCTCTAGTGAGAAGGTGATCCGCAGTCGGATGCTGTCTTTGGGTATTTCTTCCCCACAGACAAAGGTCCGAGGAGGAAGTAGATGGACACGGCTATAAAGAGGGCATTATCGGCATATAGTGTTAACCTTCTTATTTTGTGATGTATCGTATGAGAGCGATGATAGAACTTTTTGCTGCAAACTCTATGAACTTGTTATGTGTGTGAACTTGAACCTCTTTATGTAATGTGATGGACCATGTATAGATTACTATATGGTGATGATGTTTATATTGTTGTACTTGTGAGGTATATATAAATCTTGGGCAATGCTCATAACACATCTCAAGGACGACCAGAGTTATTCTTATTTAATTGAGTTGATCATGGATGATAACTTGACTAAATGGGTGCAACTTGGAGGTTCCTCACAGCGTGGCATCAGAGCTCGGTTAGCATTCTAAGCATGGTTATCACTTAAAAATGATGTGAGGCACGTTAGAAATAAAATGGTGATCACCGATAATTAGTACTACTAAAATTTTTTCATTTTCTAAGGCTTTCTCTCTTGTATGGTGTAATTCTTATCTCTCGTAGAGCTTGTCTTACCTTGTGAGCTGCACATATAATAAGTTTAAACATGTTCTCTAACTCGTCTTGTTTATGGTAGATGGCGGGACACTATGGCAACTTTGTCATCGTCACTCGGGCTAGGGATGTGGAAGGCTTTCCTTCCCTCCTTGATGAGATGTTATGGCGAGGCAACTTCTCGTATTGGTTGGAGTATTCGGTCTATGCAAGAGGGCATGGCCCGGGCATGGTAGACTACTTTGCCACCTTATTCATCCCAATGCTCCTAGTGGAAGGGGTGAACCACTCACACAACGTGGTAGCCCATGGTACCTTGGTGAGGATGGCAATTCAAGAAGTGGCATACAAGGCTATGGCAATCCTCTGTCAAGAGATTGAGGAATTATGGATGCTACCATTTCACCACTTTCCAATTCAAGGACCACAACTGGGTTTAAATGAGTTCAACATAGCCCCAGTAGGTGCTCCCTTGTATGAAAGACGTATGTCCGAGTTGGTGAGAGTGCAAGACCGAAGCATGAGATGCCTCCGAGCTGAGCTAAGGTAAACAAGATGCCGCTTAAATGAGTTACAACATGAGGTGGAGATATACGTCCGTATGGAGCGTCTGCCTCAACATGTGCTCTATGGACCTGATGATCATACCGTGCAAGAAATCGCTACCGAAAAACTTACCTATCCTTTTGTCCAAGGCATCATTCCACCCCAACCCGAAGGGATGCAACCCCGTATATCAAACGGGTTGCATGTTCGCCGCTTTGCCCCTACGAGTTGGACTAGAGAGACGATTTATGAAGGACAACTAGAAGCCCTTATTCATCCGGAAGCTGATCCCACCGATACTGGATCATCCAATAGCCATCTCCTTGATGAATTCCCACCGCTCTTCGCGAGAGCTCCCTATGGTCCCAACTAAGTTAATTGGTGAGACGTTGTGAGACACTAATTAGCAATCATGCCTATGTATTGTACTACTATTATCTACGTAGACCTCCATTAATTATATGTGTGTCGTTGTGAGATATGCGTATGTGCGATATGTCATCATGTTTATTTATCCTCATGCATGCATTTTCTAATGAACATGGGAAATTGTTAGGTATATGGTCATGAATAAATTGTGAAGGATTATTTCTATACTTGCTGTCCAAAAATATTTATTATCAATCTTTCATGATCTTTATCCTCAATCTCATTATATCATATCTCTCACACATTTGTGGTTGATGCCAACAGTAACCTTATCTCTTTCGGAAAAAATTGGAAACTGTCGAGCGATAACTTCAGGCATTTTAAAAATGGAATATTCCCATTAATCTCGCCACTGTGTTAACTGTGCTGTGGTTATAATTAATGGAGGAAATCATCATTCCTTCCATTTCAACCGAGCCATCCGCTCTTTCATCTTCCATACTATAGCCCTAGCGCCGCCGCTGCCCGATCCTTGAGCTCGAGCGCCACCGTCCCCCACCGTTTAGCCCCCGAGCGCATGCGCAAGAAGATGCTCATGGCAACATGAGTGGGGAAGAAGGCGACATCAAGCAAGGTGGCGGAGAGTAAGAAAAGGAAGGCAGAAAATAAGAAGGAGATCTAGTTGCCGGCTCCGAAGTACAACAAGACTGATCAAACGGCTCCGCCAAATCAAGCATGTGCCTGGAAGAAATCCATGATAAAGGAGGTGGACATCCAGGCCTTGGTGATGATCAATCTTCTCCAGGACCAAAACTTCATCAACTGGAGGGCCACCTTTGGCAAACCTTGACCAATGGAGAACTACACTTATAAGACAGTAATCTTCACACACTTTATTGAGCGCGGCTTGGCCTTGCCCACATCAGACTTCTTCCGCGGGCTGTTAGATTACTATAAGTTGGAATTAGTTCACCTCAACACTAACTCTATTCTGCACATAGCCATTTTTGTGCATCTGTGCGAGGCTTTCCTTGAATCTAGCCGCACTTCCAACTCTTCCAAAAGTTTCTCAGAGTCAAGCCCCAGCCTAGCATGGATCATATCGAAGTAGTTAGGGAGGGCAGGCATTCAATTGCGGAAGAAGGTCAAAGGCTTATACTTGGATTACGAGCTAATTGACTCCCATTCTAGCTGGAGGGAGAGGTAGTGTTACATTGGAAATCATGAGACCAGACTACCCAAGGTGACAGACCACCATTCGGTTTTGAACAACCGGTGGTTGGACGAGCCTACCCATGGAGATAGCCTTTAGCAACCCGAGCTTCTGGAGGAAGTCGTTGTACTCAAACAGCAAGGGCTAGCCGAAGTCAGGGTAGCTTTTAGTTTTATGAATAGGCAATTCCAACCCTTGCAACTACACTGCACTTGGGGATACGACTACTCGAGCCTCATTGATCCATCCCGGATGACATCAGATGACATCTTCGTGGATGAAGTTATGGCGCGATTAAGGCGCATGTTCAAGCATGCGAGCGTGAATCCGACTATTATGCGGGAGTTCTGCACCGCGAACCTGCCAATAGTGTAAGTACCCATGGTCTCAACCCCCGAGTATTAATTTTTGTACTTGTTGATTTCCTGACTTGTCTTCTTTTGCAGGAAGAAGTTCACCTTTTCTGCTCCGCCCCTCCTCCACCCGGATGGGATGGCTCTGACGCTGCTCCATGAGTACACACTACTGCTGATGTACAGAAGGTAGTCGAGGAGGAGGAGTCGGAAGGGTTCTCCTCCTTCAACAACTATGACTCAGAGGTTGCTGAGGAGTTTGTTATCAAGCCCCGACTATCGGACAAGGTGAGGTCTTCCTCCGGGACATCCAAGCATGCCACTGAAGATGACCTAGAGGCCGGACTTGCACCACCACTAAGGAAGAGGCGCACTATCACCGTGAAGCGTGTGGTGAAGAAGCCACTCATCGTGGAGGATGTCCCTCCTCCGGTAATCACATTTGAAGAAGGACAACATTCTGAGGACCAATTACTTATAAGTAATTTTCTTTCCGCCATGTCTTCTCAGTATGACATTGGTGGATTGCAGGTAGTCGAGGAGGAGACAAAGGTGGAGAAAGTGACTATAGAAGTCATGCAGCAGGAGCTGCCAGCAATTGAGGAGGTCATCGAACATGATGATGACGAAGAGCCTCCCATTGCTAGGGCCAACCCCGTCAGCGCACAAACTACTCAAGTGATGGAGACGGCGGCTAAGGCTAGCGAGGATCAAGCTGCGATCCAGTAGGCTGCGTTGAAGAAGCTGTCGCCCACAACCAAGCCCATGTGCCTGGCGGGAGAGCCCTCTTTAAAGATAAAGGGTCCACCAAGTAAGTACTAGAAAGTTATCTGAGTACTGATTGTGTCTTGAAATTGCCTTTCAGTGTGTCTTGACACCTGTCTTTTTTAGGAAATCCGCCAGTGTGGACATTGGAGGCCCAAGCCCGAAGTCTGCAACCAATGGCAGCATCCGCTTGGCCTAAGACCTCATCCCAGTGCCCACAATTCCACCGCCGGAGGAGCAGCCTGTGCAAGAAGTAGCTCCAGGTGCTATATCCCTTGTTGCTGCGCTAATGCATGATGTTATTGCATCACTGAATGTTGATGTAGTGCCAGCCCCTGAGCTGCCAGTAGCAGAGCCCATCGTAGCGGCTACTTCCAGCGTTGTGGATACATTTGTAGCCCCCGAGCCAGAGGAAAGCACTGAAGTTGAGGTGGCAACTACTTCTGGAGCCATGGCTACGCTTGTATCCCTAGAGCCAGAAGTGAAGACTAAAGTCGCTGGAGCTCTCCAAGTTTTGGCGTCCATTCCGCCTTCTGAGGTGGGTCCATCAACTAGCCGTGCGTTGGTTCCTATCGATGCGCCAATCACTAAAGAGCACGAGGAACCTTGGATAGCTGAGGGGGTGAACCTGGAGGATATTCAGCTCCTTGTTAATGTTGGGATACGAGGTAGGCTACACTAGCGCAAATCAAAATTTCTACCACGTATAACCAGGAAGAACTGCCGTATAAGGATCACGGGATTACCACTCGACGCACTACTGGTGCGGAAGATGTAGATATGCGTCGGTGCAGTGAAGGCGATCACGTAGTCGTACGTAGTCGATCACGTCCAGCAGCTCCTCAGCAGCTCGTCCACGTGCAGCAAGATCGCCTCCGGTGCCGCGGCTCGTCGTCGGCTCGTCGTGGCTCGTCGGCGGCTCGTCGATGGCTCGTCCAAGTGCTGCAGGCGCAACACCTCCAAGGTATCCACACGTGCAGGGAGGAAGCGTCGCAAGCCGGATTGCTAGATTCGCGAGTTGCAACAGGCGAGGGCGTGGGAGGCGTGGCAAGTGTGTTTCGCCAAAAAGGTGTCAACCCTAGGGCGCCCCCACCCCTCTATTTATAGAGGTTCCTGATGGGCCTCTGGATCCGAGGCCCATTAGTACTCCTAAACCTAATCCAACTCGGATCAGATCCGAATTGGGCTTCCAGCCCCTTAAGTGTGTGACCCTATGGGTTCGGATACGTATAGACATGGCCCGAGTACTCCTACTCGGCCCAATAGTCGGTAGCGGCCTCTAGCAAGACGTGCCAACTCCTATACGCACACGAAGATCATATCAGACGAACCATCACAACATAATATACATGCTATTCCCTTTGCCTCACGATATTTGGTCTAGCTTCAAGCCGACTGCTCTTTCTCGATCCTGTGATTCGGAATCCCTTTGTAGGTTAACTCTTAACCGTACGTAGCATGGCCATGCATTTTCGGATCCGATCACTCGAGGGGCCCAGAGATATCACTCTCAATCAGAGAGGGGCAAATCCCATCTTGATTGACCATGTCTCATAGCATGCTTCTTGACAAACCCGAAAGCTACCTTTATAACTACCCTGTTACGGTGTAGCGTTTGATAGCCCCTAAGTAGGTCGATCCACATCTAGAATACATGCGACAATCTCAGGTCTAAGGACAAAGCGTATATGTTGTTTAAAGAGAGAACTACTTCTCGTGTTGGGTCAGTCCTAACACATGTCTCCACATGTGTCCACATTATTAGTTCAACATCTCCATGTCCATGACTTGTGAAACATAGTCATCAACTAATACATGTGCTAGTCTAATATTCATGTGTGTCCTCACATGAACTCCGACTAGGGACAACTTTAGAATAACCATACAAGTAAAGAGTTTCACATACAATTCACATAATTGCAAATCAATTCAAGTAGCCTTCAATGGATATTCAATGAACACAACATACAAATCATGGATACAAATGGAATATCATCATCTCTATGATTGCCTCTAGGGCATACCTCCAACAGTTAACCCTCTAACCACCACAGAGATAGAGCCCACAATTAAGGAGATGCACCGCCGTGTAGGTGAATACATAGTGGTAAGTTTCTCCTCTGCGTTTTGTCTTCAACTTGAAATCAGTACTCGTTCCTTATACAAGTACATGCTCTGTCTTGCAAGATTTGATCAATCGCTCCCACCGGAATTCGGAAATGCTCCAAGGCTATATAGACACTATAATGCGAGCTGAGGCGTTGGAATGCGAGCTGACCAAGGAGCGGTAGTACTCCTCCCGGCTACTCATGAAGTACGACGGCCAAGCCGCTGAGTACCGCAACCTCATCCAGAAAGCCATGGAGGAGAAGGACCGCCTCTAGAAGCGCAACAAGATGTTGACGCATCAGTTGGAAGGTAACTTGTCATCTCTTGCTGATCTTCGAGTACTAATTTGCACTTGATGATTCTGAGCTGCTCTTTGTGTCGATCTTGTAGTGCTCAAGAAGGAAAAAGGAGATCTCCAAGGCCACATCACTAATTGGCTCGTACTACAGAGTGATGGAGCAACATGACAAGTTATCTGCTCTGTACGAGAATCTAGAGCACCGCCTGGAGAAAGAGCAGAAGAGGCGTTCCGATGGGGAAGTTGATCTGGTAAACGCCACGAGGAGCATCCAAGAGCGTGAGCCTGAGTTGGCGGCCACCAAACTTACTTTGAAGGAGTTGACAAAAGCCACTCAGCCCATTGCTGACATGGTGAAGCCCCCTGCGGAAGGTGTGGAGCCTCGTCCTTTGGTGGAAGTACTCAGGAGGTGCCTGCGAAGATCACTGGCTACATCCAGAAGATGACAGAGTCGGTCTCGAAGTAGTTGTTGGCAATGGTGACGTCCTTCTATTCACAAGCTGACTTGGCTCTAGTTGTGGAGGGGATTGCACAAGACTACTCTGATGAACAGTTTCAACAATATCTGCAAGAGATGGCTCCTGTCGCCAAAGAAGTAGCTGGTCAAATAGACTTTGAGTAGCTGTATGTAAAGACATGAATTCATTGTAATATAAACATGACATGAATGAAATGTAAATTATTTGAAGTCTTGTCGCAAATTTTATTGCTGTCGACTTGTGTGAATTCTTTGTTTAGTGCATCCCGTGAACTACACTAATAATAGCTTGTACGGTAGTCATGAGTGTATGCGCACAAGGCTCCTCTCCTCTTGTGAGCCTCTTCAGATACACAGCGTAGAGTAAATAATTTTGGCAGCCTGACGGTGTAGTGAAAATTTCGCGCCAGGACTTAGAAATTTTGGTGCCTGGCCACGCCAGCACAAAGTTTTCACCAAATTTTCAACCAATTTAAATACTTGATAAATAATTTCAAAATTATTTTAAACTTCTACACCTGAACATAAATGTTATATAGTGAATGCAAAAAATATAATTTCATACATAACACAAATGTTTTGACTAATTAGTTCACAAGTCACTATAGGTCGAAACACCTCATGAGTTATAGGGTGATTATGACTAGGATATCCATTTGGAAACAATGTACTGTTACACTATCTCAAAATTGTGTTATTATTTTGGTCCACGTTGGTGCACTGCTAAAGTGGTTACATGCCAAATATCATGATTGTTCAACAAATTTTTATTTTATTAAAATTAAAATAAACCTAGATGGAATGGCACAATCCACATTTCCTCTTGGATTTGGTATTTTCTTGTTAACATAAAATAAATCATCAAATTTTCTTAAATATGGACATTTTTCAAAGGTTTAACAGGAAAATCCATTTACCTTTTGATTTAACTAAATTTTAATAAAATATATTTGATCCAACAATCATGATATTTGGTATGTAACCACTTTACCAGTGCACCAACATGGACCAAACATAATAAGATAGTTTTGAAAATAGTATAATAGTATGTCCTTCCCAAATGAATATGCAAGTCATAATCACCCTAAAACTCATGAGGTGTTTCAACCAATAGTGACATGTGAACTAAGTAATCAAAATATTTGTGTTATGTATGAAATTATATTTTTTACATTCACTATATAACATTTATGTTCAGGTGTAGAAGTTCGAAACAATTTTGAAATCTATTATCAAGTATTTAAATTGGTTGAAAATTTGGTGAAAACTCTGTGCTGGCGGGTGCTAATGCTGCCCGCTAGCGTAGAAGCTCAGTGTTGGCGGGCAGCGCTCGCCAGCACTGAGACCTCCTACAAAATCAGGAGAACCGCCTGATTTTCCCTAACTCCCGGCATTTGTGAACGGAAATCACGCTGTCAGGCTGCCTGATTCCGCCGCGGTTGTCCTCCCCGAGCGCCACCGTCCTCCTCCTTGAGCGCTGCCGCCGCGCGTCGTCCACCGGGCTGCCTGCTCCCCGCCGTGAGTCGTTCGCATGCCCTGCATTCTGCTCCCCACCAAGTCGCCGTCCTCTCCCTATCCGCTGTAGCGCCTCTCGGCCGCCGCCGCCAAGGGCCCTCCTCCCCGGACGCAACGTGCGGCCGCCAGGCTGCCTCCCCTCCCCGTCCACCGTTGCCCCGCCGCCACTCCACCTCCACCCTGCCCGCCGTCGTGACGCCTTCCCTCCCTGGTTGACTCTGTCATGACCCCCGAGCGCCGCCATCCTCCTTCCCGAACGCCACCACCGGGCATCGTCCGCCGGGCCACCTGCTCCCCGCCACCGCTCCACCTCCTCGCCGGCCACCGTCGCGCCGCCTCCCCTCCCCGGTTGACTCCACCGCGGTCCCCAAGCGCTGTCGTCCTCCACCCCGAGCATCACCACCGCGCATCGTTCGCCGGGCCACCTGCTCCCCGCCACCGCTCCACCTCCTCCCCGATCGCCATCGCGTCGCGTTCCCTCCCCGATCAACTCCGCCGCGGCCCCCAAGCGCTGCCGTCCTCCTCTCCGAGCATCGCCGCCACGCGTCGTCCACCGCTTGCTCCCCGCCATCGCTCCACCTCCTCCCTGGCCGCCGTCGCGCCGCCAACCTCCCCGGCCGTTTATTTTTGTTTTCCATTGTTTTCCATTTTGTTCAAGTAAATTAATTAAGAAGAATTGTGACCTTTTTCCATTTTGATTCCATGAAATTGCAACATGATAAAAAATACGTTATGATTAGTTTATATGCAGATCCACTCTATTTTTTTTACATAGGGATTGTGTTAGAAATTAAAAGTTGTTACCTTTTTCCATTTTTATTCCATGCAATTGCAAAATGATAATAAATATGTTATAATTAATTATAACAATGTTCATGAGATCTAAACCAACAATTATAAATTTTTCCATTATTTTAGATAATCTTTTATTCTTAGCATTTTATAAATTCTGAGCAAGTGGAAGTTCTTTTCACCATGGTGGTGGCAGCCGTGGAGGTGGCAGGGGACAGTTTGGGCTCGATGGCCCTCCCGCTAGTCATCCAGGACTTCACTTACATGGCCCCATTGACTTGTCATTCGGTGATCAAAGCAGAGGAACAATTCCCAACATAGTAGTATTCTTTCCTTCTTTTAATTGATTTTGTTACTACACATGAATAAATTCTAAATTTACTTACATACAATGTAGCTTATCAAACCTATTAGATGTTTCAAAGATGTTGTCAAAGCTATAGATGGTACTTCTCCTTTAGTGCAAACCGAGGACGTTGGTAAACGTAATTTGAAAAGAGTACATCTCTATTTTCAAGTACCTATTCGAGATACAGATTTCACCTTGATGTCACCAGGAGAGGCCATCCTGATGGTTTCAATTGCCGCATGGGGTAAAATAGCACCACATACAGTAACCATTAAGAGGACCGTCGTGGAGGCCTACCTAGAGCAGCTTAAAGATCATGGGTACTTTGTGCCAGACTTTTCATATTTTCGAATAAAGCAGATCGAGGAGGGAGAAAGCAATGTGATTGTGGCTGTTGAGAGGCTTTCTTGGCTTAATGACATGGTATGAAACATTCTTTTATCATTCTTTTATTTTTAGTTATATTAGATCTTTTAACTTTCATTATGTTATAATTATCTTTTATAGGATATAAATGGTACTACCATTGCGGAAATGAGCTTTCGTGCAATTTTGAATCAAGCATTGGAAAAGTTTGATTTGACTTACATGGGTGGAAACTCGATGTTCACCCCAGATTTGAAGTTTCAGGCTCATCTCACTTTCTATAGGCCACATCAGTTAATGTCTCCATTGTTCGAGATTTATAGTAGTGTATGTGGTCGTCCATGGAAAGCGAAGGAGAGTGCACCCATCCGTGCTCTAACTTATTTTGATGAAGTTTTAGGCTAGACGATTGGAGACCTTAACTATGTTCCATATCTAAGGAAGTGAGCCGGAGTATGAAATATGTAACATGCATGGTTGTACCCCTACCCTTTTCTTATGGATTTGAACTTATTCTCAACATTGCTATCATCTTAAGCACATCCAACTTGAGCCAGTGACTTAAGATTTTCCATCATCCATGATAAGACATATTTGAATCATTAGGTCACTCCATTTTATCAACCATAATAGATTAGATGTATTGCATTGCTTCCCTCGTTAAGGCTAAGATATGATACTTCAAAACCCCCCGGATACTAGCCACTTCACCTTAGCAATATGCACACGGTTCAAATCGTCGCTTAACCAAAGCTTTGTTAGTCCCTCGCTCTAGTATCTCCCTTGATTTCTTCATCTATTCTTGCCACATTGAGTTTATCTTTGCTTTTGACATCAACAAAGAATTTCCATTTGAAAATTTTCTTCAAATATTTGTCTTTGATTGATAAAGAATATCCCATGAATTGCAAGCTTCCAACTAGAGAGACCAATATCTAACATAAGCTCATGTCTCTTTATCATATGCCCAAAGTCTTGCAATATCCATTTGTGAATTTTACTTAATGATCTCTTCACTTGTCAAACAAGCTATGACACAGTTTGGAGACTTGTAGATCAATAATGATAAGATGTCCCCAATTTCACTTCACTCTTGCTTGTCATTGATTAATCATTTGCACTATGGGATCACACACTTGCTTGCTATCTTTATTGTAAGCTGTATAATACACATTCAACATATGACACAATATTGCATCATGAATATGAGAATAAAATCCTGCTCACAATCTTAAGCAAACAAGTTGGTCCTTTAATCGTTTTGTCATTCAATTCACCAAAACCCACTTAGGAGCCTAGATGCACTTTCAATGTCCTCCTTTTTGGTGATTGATGACAACCCAATTAAAGCTTACAAATATATCATTAAAGCGCATTTTAGATTCTAAGATATATCATGAGCTCCCCCTTAATGTGTGCTTTTAGTGGAATTTCAAAAATTGGGTCTCACAAGCCAAATGCACATAGACAAGAATAACATGGGAGCTCCCCCTATATCTCAGAATCCATGGGGGTGCAACAAGTGTGTGTGACAAATAAATCCGTGATGCAAGTGACATGTAACAGCACTCAACAAGAGATAAGAATGTGTGTGTGTGCTGTCAAGGGTCAGACCGGTCAGACCAGTTTGCACCAGTCAGCACATACACAAAACAATCATCAATCCAAACATTCATCTCATACTAACACAGAGTCACTTAAGTGCATAAATAAGTTCTATACACACAGTAGCACACATTACAGATTCTCAAGTCCACAAAGGAATTAAATTTGAATTATTACAGAACTGTTTTTTCAGCCAAGATACAGACCGGTCAGACCGATCACTACTGCCCACCTACACCAAGTCATGAAGATGAAGCTTTATTCCATTTCTTCTCCACCTTTGTCATCAAGCATCCATAAAAGGGCCTGGAGAAGGTGTAGCTGCAGTCACTGATCCTCATGTCCATACCCGCTCCCTCCTGGTGAGTGCTCCACCCAATGAGTGCCTTCAGTCATCCATGGCATAGGAGAATCAAGATAAATAGAATCTGGCATGGTGATTTTAGAGAGAGGAGCAAGTGTGCTACAAGACATACCCTGAGTAGATGGATGAGGAGGAGGAGGACCAAAGATGGCCTTAACTGCAAACTCGGCAGTGTGCGAAGGAGGTGGAGGAGCTGCTGCATAGGAAGTACCTAGAAAGCTGCCACTAGTTGCTGCTGAGGATGGAGCTCTTGTAAATGGCCCAAAGGTGGATCTTGGATAAAAAGGATAAGCACCTCCATGAACACTTGGACCAAGATCTTAAACAAATGCATCGAATCCTCTTGCTGGGTGTGGCTGAAAAGGTAGAGGAACTAAGGCTGAACTCCCACATCCGGATAGAACATGCTGCCATACTGATCAAAGTAGCCGGATGAGACGATCTCTTCAATTCTTGTCTCAACTGATGAAATTTCTACTTCTGGAGGTGAAGGAGAGATAGGAGAGCGAGGGGGCTGAAGGTTCATGTGAGAGTGCATCATCTTAATCGAATCTCGCTCTTTCTTGCTAGCCCTCCATTGTCGCTGTCGTTCCTCTTCAATATCCTCTGACTCTTCCATATGCTAGCTAAAAAGTTTATGAGCTTCTTTATCGGAGAAGAGGGCTTCTCACGCTGCCTCTGGAAGTGGCTACGCTGCCTAGGCCCAAACCGGTCAAACCGGTTAAGGGAACTGGTCAGACCGATCCCTGCCTAGGTGCCAGCCGGCTGCTGAAACTGTTGCTCAAGCTCTTCTGCCTCTTGTCCTTGCTGCTCAGGTTAATTTATCCCATGCCACCATGCCATCTTTCTTTTTCCTTTATCCACTCCCCACCAGAATTCCCAACGGTGCTGGTGACTACAAATTAGCTGTTAGCATCTCTTCTTTCTTCATTAAATCTATCCACCATATAGCAAACTGTTTGATGTCGACACCCATTATAGCTAGCTGATATGTAAACTGTTGAGTCGCGCACAAGGATTAGGAAAGTGGATCACATGGCCTTGTTGTCCTTTATTCGTACTTCATTTACCATATTGGAAGAGACATGACATTTTTTTAAGGGTACATGGTGGTATTTATTTAGAAAGGGTAATAATGGAAGAAATGATCGAAAATGCATAGAAGATCTAGGATGGCATGTATTTTGAGAAAAGTTGAGAAGGTTAAAACGACATGTATTTTGAGCTACATGGAGTACACTCTTAAATAAGAGTTATATATAATAAAAGCTTTTATATAACAAACTTAGTAACGACCAGTTACTCTTAGGCCATTTTCAATGCAGTGTTTATATTTTCAAGTATGCCACATAAGTAAGATGTATTTAATTTATGGATAAAATAGATCATACAATGCATTGTTTTATCCTTTGTTGTTTCCATCCAATACTACATGCAACACACAAACATCTTGAAAATAGTGTAAACATGGTTTCATCCATGAAACTATTTTTTTCTCTCACCTCATAAATAGTGTGTCATGTCACCACAATTATTTACATGACAACTTATTTATTGCCCGTAAAAGTACCATTGAGAATGGCCTTTAGTCAAAGGTAAAAATACTTGGCCAAGCATAATAACTTCTGATTGGATGAACTATCGTGCCTCAGTGACTATTCGGGCCACGGCGTTTTTATATTATGTCCTTTCATGTTCATCATCAACTTATCGATTTGATGCCTGTTCGCTTCAGCTTATTCGGTCGGCTTATCAGCCACCAAACAGTGTTTTCCTCTCACAATAAATCAGCCGTTTCAGCTTTTCAGTCGGCTTATAAGCTGAAGCGAACAGGTCCAAGCTTTTCCAATGCCTTTTAGCTAAAGCTGCGCATTTTAAAGCGCCTACAACCCTTTTTTTTCTCCTTTGGAGATGAGGATACGGTGGCATGGGTCTAGTGTAAAAGCAGAGAACAGATTTAGACAGGTGGGGTTGAGAGAATTTATTCTCTGGCAAGACAAAAGCCCATGACACATCATAGTCTAACTACTGAAAGGAGGCCTAAAAATATTGCCTTTTTTTATCACTCAGGATCATGCTAAACACAAGCAGTCTACCAGAAAACTTGCCTCAATCTAAGCTGACCGCGAGGAATTATGGTCACTAGTAGGAGACAACTGCAACCATCACTGGCTTCCAATTGATTACTGATACACTGTTAGCTAAGGCCTGTTTGGAGACGGGGATGAACATGTCACATCGAATGTTTAGATACTAATTAGAAGTATTAAATATAGGCTTAATACAAAATCAATTGCATAAATGAAGGTAAATTCTCGAGGCGATTCTATTAAGTCTAATTAGTTCATGATTTGCCCACGTGATGCTACAGTAAATATATGCTAATCATGGATTAATTAGGCTTTATAGATTCGTCTCGCGAATTAGCACGGCTTATGCAATCAGTTTTATAATTAGTTCACGTTTAGTCCTTCTAATTGGATTCAAATATACTTTGTGATCCGGATTAAAAATTAGTCCATGGATTAAAGTGTTGCCATGTAATATAAACTACTAGTATTAAGTGTACGGCCGATGAGAGTGGGTACGATTACAATAGTGGCCAGACATTCTCCTCTGTTGTTGTTCAGAGCCGGACAGAATTCTGTTTCTGGTTTAGCTGTAGTATACTCTATAATATTTCCCTCCCTTGTTTGTTGGGTTTCATCAAGAGCTGTTTTCCCAACTGTTGTTGTCATCGAGCTTTCTGGATTTTATTGGACAGTATGCATGTGCAAGAACAGGGGGGAAAGGAGGCCAGCTCCAGGGCCTCCAGCAATGACACCCAAAGACCGGAGGAACCAGCCAGTTGCCCAGTCTTCCGCTGCTACAGTACCTCTTCATTTAGGTTCTGTTTGGTTAGTCCATCCATTTTGACCCCTTTTAGTTCCTAAAGTGCCAAATATAGAGATTAAAATGAGAACTAAACCCTAAGGGATGACTAAAGGGGAAAAGACACCCCTGCCCCTCATTTATTGTCCATCCCACCCGTCCTGAACCCTCCCTCCGAGTCTCCCTCGCTCGCAATCCCACCCCTCCGCCCCACCGCCGCGGCCGCGTCCTCCCGCACCCCGGAGGCCGCCATGACTCCCGCCCCGCCCCTCGCCGGCGACCATCGGCAGCCGGCGACGCCCAGCATGCCGCCCTCACGCATCATCCACCTCATCCTCCTCGCCACACTCTCGCTCCTCCTCACGCAAACCCTAGCCTCCTCCTCCCTGGCGCCCACTGCGACAACGGTGGTGGGGGTGGCTGCGGAGCTCGGGGACCCCTGCGTCGTGGCGGACGGTGACGTCGCGTTGTGCTCCGTGCGGTGCTTCCGCTCGGACCCAGTCGTCGGGTCACATACTGGTGCGGCCGCCCCTGCGCGGGGCCCGCGTCGTGCGGCGCGGCTACTGCGAGGTCGGTGCCGGCTCCGCGCCCGTCTCTGGCCAGGCGCTGCTGCTAGTCCACATCGTCTGGCTCTTCGTGCTCGGCGCCGCCACCCGCCACCGCCCTTCCCGTTTCCCACAGTCGTGCTCCCCTCTCCGAATGTAAGGCTGCTCATTCTTTTCCCCGATTTTTCGCTAGTTCGTGTCTTCTTGCTATGCTGTCGAGCCCTGAGGAATGGTCGTGTGACGATTTCGTCATAATTTTTGGAGGATTCGGCTAGAGTGGTAACCCAATTCTTTCGTAGATCTGTTGGATTCGTCTATGCTCTAGGCTTTGGAGCAAAGCTGTGATGATTGGTTGTGAGATGTAGGTTGAAATCATGTAAACAGTTGTAAATTTGAGATTGGTGGTAAATTTGATTTGTATGGTTTGACATTAAGTACATATATGAATTCAGGTTGACATCTGAGAGCTGCTCAAGCCACTAAATCAAATGAATTGTTGGTAAATTTGATTCGTAGTATGGCTCAACGTATGTGTATGGTGATTGACACCTGAGCAAAACAGGGGTGTTTTTATCTTCAGAACAGATGGTCACACACATTGAATGATTAGGGGTAATATTATCTTTGTTCATTTTTTTAATGGATTTTAATTCCTGGATCCAAACAGAGTAGGACTAAAAAAACAGGGGCTTAGTACTAGTCCAAGTCTTTGGGTCAGGACGAAGAAATGTCTTGGGTCCAGCAGGAGCTTGATCTGCCAACTGTCTTCCAATCGAGGCAAATGTCCAGGAGGCATTTTTTTTTTCACCCCAACCAACTTTGGCAAGAAGAGTAGAAGCCGTAGTGCTCATCAAGTGATGATTCCTCCTTTTCTTTTTTGAAACTTACCAAGTGATGATTCCAGGAAACAATTGATACTCCTACCCGAGTGGGTCCATTTCAGGTACCAAGCCTATATGGTTGGTTGTTGGTATGGTCACTAGGAGTGTAGAGGAGACCATCATTTGCCCTGAACTTGCAACCGACCGATTCCAAATTCCAAGAGTGACTTTACCCGCCCATAATGAGAAAACAGAGAGCAGAAAAAGTTAGTTTATATTCCAGGATAGAAAATGGCATGGTGCAGTAGTGCTTACAGGAAAAGTTGCTTAACCCACCCATCACTTTCTGGATTGATGATGGCGGTGGTCGACGATACCAATCAGAGACCGGCCGAGCATCCATGCCTCAATCAACTGGACGGTTGGCTATGTCTCTGCGAGGTGTGGCCCCTGTCATGACTCATGAGCGAAGACACCGCCGGATAAGAAGCGAAATCATGCGGGGGGTTCAGGTCATGTCATGGCATCAGTGCTTGCACTACTTTATTGGGCAATCCAACCTAGCCAATGGAGATGATCATCACGACCGGCCTGATGCAGTTGTGCACAAACGCACAGGAGGAGGTGGATACTCGGAGCAGATTTGGAGAACTCATGCTTCTTCGCGAGATGAGCACTTGAAAATGATTAGTATGTTATCCTGCCAATTAACATGATCCGTCGCATTGATTCCAAGTGTCACGCACAAGAGAGGAGGAGGGGGAAAATAGGCACGGTGATGATAGACAATTACGCACACACACACTACTGATTGTAGTTTAAAATTGATTGTTTAATTAACCGCCCAAAACGAGGCCGCCGTCGCTGTCATCTGGTAGTGTTAGTGAAGCCTTCATTCGTTCTTCTCGCTGCAGCTAGATAGCAGCCGCATGCGTGCTGCATCACCACCACCATTCCACCAACCGCTCTTTGTCCCTGAAGCTCCTTCTCGATCCATCGATCAATCAGCGGGCGGGGACGCAGCGCGACGTGTCAGGGAGACGCGTGTTTGGTCTCTTCTCGGCGTAGTAAGCTAACACGCACGACGCCGTCGCCTTCAATCAAGGCTAATGGATCCGTCGTCTCGTCTGTTGCAGGCCACGTTGCGTTCCTTGCTTTCCAGCGCGGCCTTCCTCGATCGGCGTCGTCCGGCGAGAGCTCCGTCCTCCTGGTACCGCCTGGTTGGCTGGTGTCGCAAATAAAATCGTCTGAGAATCCATTTGTTCGCGCCCCCCGCATGTGCTGAGCTGCCTGTTGTAGGCTGATCGAGCGTGCGTGCTTAGAAAATTAGGCGAAGCCAGCCTTGCCGAATTTCTGTGTTGGAAAGTTGATCTTCATACAGTACCCCCCCCCCCCCCCCCCCCCCCCCCCGCCGACACGTACAGACAAACCGTCCGCCGTCCTGAGGCAGTGAGACGGAGTGGAGTCGTTGCTCGCAGTCGCAGCTCTACTGTCCCTATACCGGTACTAGTACGTGCCTCTCGTGAGGAGCAGTAGAGGCAGCGGTGGCGCACGAGCCGAGAGCAAGAGCACAAGAGGTGACCGGTGAGTCGCCGGGCGCCTCTTTTGAGGCGGGAATTCAGCCGTGGGTGCGAGCCTGCGAGGAAAAGGCGGAGGAAAGCGTGAGATCTATCTACCTTATCCTTGATCCTTGGCTGGATCCGCTCGACGGCCCAGTAAACCCTTGTTAGTTACTCTAAAAATTCTATCTTTGGCACTATGATTCCCCATCACATCAAACTTATAGTACATGCATGGAGTACTGAATGTAGATAAAATCAAAAACTAATTGTACAGTTTGGTTGTACTTTGCGAGACGAATCTTTTGACCATAATTAGTCAATATTTAGACAATAATTCACTAATACAAACGAAACGCTATAATGCTAGTATAATAATTTTGGTTGTCCAAAATCGAGCAACTAAACAGAGCCTAAAGTGAAAACGGAGGGGCACCAAAGAACGCGGTCAACATCAAACTCGCGGCGCCATCGCCCCGGGGTCCGTTGTTACGTGTCCAGCAGCCGGCCAGTACAAACTGCCGTTAACACCTCTTCGTTCCAGGCTCCGGTAGGCGGAATACGTCGTCGATTTCGGCCCGCGTCGGCACGGGGGCAAGCGTACAAATCGGTGGTTTACGAGCACGACGCCGCTGCGTGCCTCGGCGTCATGTTACCGGAGTAAGACACGTCTATCTGGTCGGCTTGGCACGGTCCGGCTTCTTGCTCCTTGACAGGATGACGAACCGGTAGAAAGCTACTACACCTGCTGCGCTGCTCCTCTTGCTCAGCTACCATCACATGATGCCTCAAAGTCCTGAACCAACGAAGCCAGGCCACGTTTCGGTTCGATTGGACTCGACGTCGTCGTCAACCCCTGCTTGCTCTTCCTGGACGGAGCGCTAGCTATCCGCTATCGGCTTGTGCAGGCCAACCGACCAGATATACTCCGTAACTGCAGGAGGTCAACATAAACCACTCGTCACGGGCTCACGGCACGAACAAAAATGCACCGATGTGATGCGTCACGACTGACCAGCAGATTCCTGTTGGGGCTGTCTACACAATGCTCGGATGTAGAAGATCCCTCCCACCCTCGAAATTTGTAACCATCCGATCCAGAATCACGGTACAGATCGAATCAGCCTTCTTCTTTACTTCCTCCATCCCTCGGTCCTCCACCTTATCCGTTCCCATCGCCTCCCCTCTCAAGTCCCGAACGAGGCCCCACCACCACCTCCCCACTGCCTCGCCGGCGCCATCCCAGCGCCGGCGAGGCCCGCCCTCCCTCCACCGCCCCTTCCTCCTCCTTCCGCCTTCTCCATTTGGCCCCTAAGTTGAGGTCTCCGACGCCAGTTGCCCCCGCCTCCATCGCCGTCCCACCCGTCTCCGGCGGCTCCTGCGCCATCTCGACCGCCCCCACGCTAATTCGTTGCTGGTGCTCGCCTCCGCCCCTCCATCGCCCAGCCGGGGGGGGGGGGGGGGGGCCCCCGGGGCCTGGCCCTGCCTCACCGCCGTCTCTATCGCCACCACCGCTCGCTATCCTGCCACCCCAGAGCTTCCTCTAGATCTGCCGAAGACAGGTACGCCCCCAACCCCGAACCCTGAAAGCTCGTCGGGACTCGCCGGAGCTAGAGAAGAAGGGAGAGATGGGGAAGCAAAAATTCAAAGTGTGGGGAGTTGAAAAAAATGCTCGGGCATAGTTTAGCTTTCCCCTTCCACTTTCCTATGCAGAGAACAGGGAAATGGGTAACTGTTCTTTCACATGCCCTGCAGGCTGCAGCAGCCGGTGTGCTGCGTTCTTCTCCAACGGCTTCCGTGCCGTCACGCACACAGTTGTCCCAGCCGCTGCAAAAGCCGAGCCCTTCGACGAGACAGGTTGTCGTTGCTTCCATATGTCTCCTCTGAAGGTAATGTCTGATCGTCTCGTCAACCCAACTCACGATTCTTCAGACAAGGAGAATGTGTTCAATACTTCAATTCAAGGCTGTTACCGGCTCAAACCAATGCTATGGCTTTGCGCGCCAACCGTGGTGTTTTGGCGACTGGTTTGCTTGCCCCATTGCTTTCCTAGTGACTAGGAATGAATTCGGATACGCATGGAATTGAATTCGGATAGCACTATTTATCACATTTTAATTCGAGTTCGAATACAAATACAAATATTATCGAATATGAATACAAAATGAATGGCTTGAATTTAGATCCACATTTGGATACTTACTCAACTTATAACATAGCGTTATGACGAGTATCAATTTAATTTATCAATGATTTCATAATTGATAAAAAATCATGTTACAAGTGGGGCGGAAATTATGAGCATAGTACATTATATATATTATTGAAAATAACATATCCATAAATAAGTAACTAATACATCAAATAAATATAAAATATGTATTTCCATAAATATATAAATATTATTTAACAATAAAAAGTACATAAATACATTTAAATATAATTTATTCATTTGATAAATCATATAATATATTTAAAATTAATCTAATTAGCCATATTAAAATAATAAACTTTATCATTATATATCACTAGTAATATTAGGTTAACATAATTTTTCATTTATCAAATAGATAATTTTTAATAGTTTAAATGGTGTAAATAACTATTTTATTAGCAATATTAAAATTAACATCATTTGTAATTAGTATGTAGTAATATAATAAATTTTAGATGGCTTCATTGGGTACTTTATTCTTCGCGGATATGGATAATGTCAGATATTTCATATTTTGGTCAATACGAATCTGGAACCGGATATAGAAAATACTGAAAATCGGATCTGGATACATCCATTTGACATCCATATTAAAAACGAATCTGAATATGGATATCCATATTGGCATTTTTAGGGGATACGAATACGGAGAATTCGAATTTACAAACATCTATATCCATCCCTACTATTGACCGATGTTGCAGCCGACTTAACTCTGCCCAAATTATATGCTTCCAATCCAAGACCTTCTTTAGTTGCCCAACTTTGGACAACCAAAATTACTGTAGCGTATCTGTAGCATTTCGTTTGTATTTGTGAATTATTATCCAAATATTGACTAATTAGGATCAGTTCGTCTCGCAAAGTACAACAAAACCGTGCAATTAGTTTTTTATTTCGTCTACATTCAGTACTCCATGCATGTACCACAAGTTTGATGTGATGGGGAATCTTTTTTTTGTATAGTGCTAAAGTTGAGATTTTGAAGGGAACTCAGCCTAATAAGAGAAGACGAATGTAGCAGAAGCAATGTGCTCTTGAATTTGCGCGGGGCCGGCAGCTTGAAGCTGTAGTACAGTTCAAAGGCAAGGACAGAGCATGATGACCTTCAACTGACACCGATGTGATGCATAACTGAATGGGCTCGATCGTTCACTTGGTCCAGAGAATGTCTCACAGGATGCGCGTTCGCAAGACTCCACAACTGTTGCTTATCCCACTGGCAACTGCTTATTTTATGCCATAACTTTACAGTCATTCCAGACGCGAAAGCTGCAGCACCTGTTCTGAAGAGACAAGTCGCTGCATTCCTCCACATCTGGTACGTACAAGTGCAAGTAATCATCAGCTACTGACGCCACGAGCACTTTAAGGGGGTGTTTAAGGGGTTGTTTGGTTTGACTAAAATTTATGGCACAACAAATATTTAAACATTAATTAGGATTAAATATAATCAAATTATAAAACTAATTATATAGATGGAGGCTAATTCATGAGATGAATTTATCAAGCTTAATTAATCCATCATTAGCACATGTTTACTGTAGCATCATATTGTCAAATCATGGACCAATTCTTAATAGATTCGTCTCGCAAATTAATCTCCATCTATGCAATTGGTTTTATTATTAGTCTATATTTGATACTCCTAATTAGTATAAAAAATTTGATGTGACATAAATTTTAGGAGGTTCTGAAGAACCAAACACCTCCTAGATCTTTCATTCAGACCAAAGAACAGCCCATGGAATACTGAGAGCATAACCAGAAATAAAAAGGAACTGTGTTTATAGTTGAATAATCTATAATAATTCAGGAGTATCCTAGTAACTGGGTTACGCTAGAGATGAGAGTTCGCTGAAATACAAAGGCCCCCTTTGGCACGACTTAGACTAAAGAGGCTTTGGCTTCGCGCTACGGGAACGCACACTATTTAGCACTATGCGTTACTGTAGCATGAAATCGGAATGGATACTGATGTTTCAAAATGAACTGGGAAGGAGATGGAGCTAAAAAAAGTGGCTCCCCATGGCTTTAGCTTCGCCTGCTATAGTACCGCTACAGTTGCGAAGCCGAAACCCCCTAAGCCATACCAAACGAGCCTAAAGATTTATACAGATTCGGCTGCTACAGTACTGCTACAGTTGCGAAGCCGAAACCCCCTAAACCATACCAAACGAGCCTAAATATTTATACAGATTCGGCCTCATGGCTTGCCTACTAGCCCTATGTCATATATGATGTGATTCTTGTATATATTTGGATTGGCATACACTCATACACGATGCAATTCTTGTATATAATTGGATTGAGCACGATGATAATGTCCGGCCGTAGTCATTAGACGGACATGATCTGACCTAGGACTATATTGTGGGTGAGAGCTTGACAACGATGACTAGCACTAGTAGAGAACTGACCTTCTATCTAGATTCTTTTGTCCCGGTTAACTTTAATCCCGGGTCAAAAATGAGGCACTGATGGGTGCCGACGGGAGGGGCAGGTCCCGGTTGTTAGCCTACCGGGACTAAAGCCTTCCTTGTTGGCCGATTGGTGAGAC